>NW_021480165.1:0-567 GCF_001605985.2 Dendrobium catenatum | reverse complement strand
ATGCTAATTCACAAATGCTATAGCGCTCTAAAGTAAAATTTTTAAGACTTGGTTCTTAAACTTAAAACTAGAGGAAAATCAACCTTAAAACTACATACACAATTTATACTCTCCATCTCATTATCAAATTTATGGACCTCTACATAATTAATTTCTCCAAAATTAAGACTTTAATAATCAATTTCATGGACCTGTACAAGCATTTATGTCATCTATTTATGCTATTACAATGTAATGAGGATTTAATAAAATTCATTGAATAATTAATACTAAACAAAATAGGATATGTGTCTCAAAAGTAATAAATACCTTGAAAAAATTTAATATGATAATGGTAACATATGTAGAATAAATAGGATACCAATATACTAGAAATTACACTCCAAAAATTATAAAATTATTAAGATAACTTAATTTTTATAAAATCTGACCAAATAAATTTAATAAATTACATAAAAAAGTAAAACCATCAAAAATAGAGGTCGAATAACTAAAGCCAATCTTATGCCAAATAATTTTTTCAACTGACATGACTTTTAAAAATAATTTAAAAACCTCCGAATCCTA
>NW_021480164.1:0-213 GCF_001605985.2 Dendrobium catenatum | reverse complement strand
TAGGAAAAGTGGTCAAATCATATATTACGATTAGGATAATACTAGATGATCATCTTTAAAAATGATTGTTTAGAAGAATCAATGGTATGACCTTTGACTAAAAGGTTTGTATAGTATAACTATGTGTTCGTACAGTATGATGATATTTTGATTCTCATATCAGATGATTTAATTCATTCAACAGTTACTAACACATTAATCATATAGCATTAA
>NW_021480163.1:0-666 GCF_001605985.2 Dendrobium catenatum | reverse complement strand
CATTATGAAGCTTACTTTTGGAGTGGCCTTGTCCCTTTCCCTTCCCCTTTTCTTCTTGTCTCTTGGAAAACCGTGACCTGCTCTTAATGGTGGTTGAATTCAATACATAATATTAATGTGGCAGTTATTGATTTTAATGCTTTACCTTTGTGAATTCAGCCAGCCTTTGTTTTTCCCAAACTGGGATGCTTTTCCCGTAAATAAGAAGCTTTGATTTCTTGCGGGCTGCTTGCTTACCGAGACATGGACTCCTTGGTTCCGTGAACTTGCCCTTTGATTCCTGTTCTGATTTTATGAGGGGCTGATTTCCGAATGGGCATTTGGAAAACCTATGATACATTATGATTGGGATGTTGTGAGCATTATCTCAGGTGGCTTTTGGCATTCATGTTCCATGCCTATAAATATGATATGATGAAGTGAAGGAGGAGAGTTGATATTTTGTGAGCATATTTGCTATTAACCTGCAAGTTTATTCAGAAATCCTGCGGGCTCTTTCCAACATTCTTTTCTTATCCCCTCCGAAAATCCAGCAGGCTCTTTCCACACTTTCTTCTGGGCTTCTAACCTCTTCGTCTATCCGTAAGTGCCGCTCCATCTATATCCTTCTTCTCAACAGTGAAGCAACTTTAGGGTGTCGTGTCTTGTTTGATTTGGAAGCATTTG
>NW_021480162.1:0-223 GCF_001605985.2 Dendrobium catenatum | reverse complement strand
ACCACCTGACTTGTAATTTTGACAAGTCGATGAGCTTAATCATCTATATTACCACTAGATTGAAAATTTTGAAATAATCAAAGCCAAAATATCTTGATATAGATATAAGCATCGATAAAAGGCAAGCAAAGTAAACTACAAACAAAGCAAGGAAATAAATAGTTAAACAAATCTACTTTGCAAAATTAATCAACATTCTTTTAACAATAAGGAGAAGCCAATG
>NW_021480161.1:0-536 GCF_001605985.2 Dendrobium catenatum | reverse complement strand
GTGGTGATTGTTTGGTTGTAATTGTGATTTTATTTGGAGAAATTTTTAAATACTAATTCACCCCCCCCCCTCCTGGTTAGCCTTGGGACTGGTTCATAAGGGCTTAACATCATTGACAAACTTTTAAGTGGTATCAGAGCGAGATTCATAAAATTGAGTTTTTGAAAACTTTTGAATTTTAATCAATAGCTAACTTTGGTAATCGTAATACTGTGAAAGGGTATTATATTACCCGATCACCTTTGTTTGATAATATTCTTTTTTATTTTTAAAAAACTTGCATGTCTACGTTTTTATAATTAATTGACTATCGCATGTGGATGCTTATGAAGGATGGTTATTCACCTCCGTCTCATAAAATTAATGGCATTAATATTGTACTTCCTTTTATTTAATGAACTCTTGATGATTGGGATTTAGCTCAACTGAATGCAAAATGCTTGAACTATTTTTTCTGTGCTTTGGAATCGGAAGATTATATGCGTGTTTCAACTTGTGCTACTTGTAAAGAAATTTGGGATAGATTGTGTATTACT
>NW_021480160.1:0-315 GCF_001605985.2 Dendrobium catenatum | reverse complement strand
AGAAGGAGAAGAATAACGCATTGAAAGTGGATGATTTTTTAAGGTGATCAATCATTGGCTAAGGATGAGTAAATTTAAAAGTTTCTGAAGAAGAAAGCAATGGAGATGTAGTAGTGGAATAAGGGTCTGCTCCATAAGAATGCAAAAATTTCTGTTGATGTAATTTGCTATGAATACATAAAGCCTTTACATATTAAAATCAACTGCTCGAATCACAAAGCTAATTATGGTAAGGAAAAAGTTGAGGAGAAAACCAATGTTAGGAAGGGAAAGAAAAGACTATAGAGGGCTTTCTAGGTTGACTCAACATCATAT
>NW_021480159.1:0-203 GCF_001605985.2 Dendrobium catenatum | reverse complement strand
TTTGCTAGGTATTGTTTTGCAAAAATGAGAAATACCGCTATGTGAAGACCAATACCATGCAAATACCGAGTTGTACTGAGTTTTTTTACAACTCGGTACAACTCGGTATAACTCCGTGCAGCTCAGTATTTGCTCGGTATTGCTAGGGATTTGCTTGGTATTGCTGGGTATTTGCTCGGTATTGCTAGAAAAAACTCGGTACA
>NW_021480158.1:0-324 GCF_001605985.2 Dendrobium catenatum | reverse complement strand
TGATCGTCCAGGACGAAATATTTTCGTCCCAGGACGATGGGAACCGACTATGGCCGTTTCTGGCAATGTTCTGCAGTTTTCTGAACCGACCTTTGATATAACTGTTTGTACCGGACGAAATATTTCGTCCTGGGATGAACCTATTTCATCTAGGACGAAATTGGTTCGTACTGATGCACAAATGGTTCGTATGGGACAATTTTTTACACAATTCGTCCGTACTAACTCAGGTTCGTACGGGACGATCCAGTGCACAGAAAAACATGATTTTAGTAATTTTTTGGACTGTTTTTCTTCTCCTTTCTATATAAGGACTCCTATAAA
>NW_021480157.1:0-244 GCF_001605985.2 Dendrobium catenatum | reverse complement strand
CATGAAACACACTTTTTCATTAATTGAAGCATATATACATAAGGAAAATTACACAATATTGCATTATTCAATAATTTTCATACAAATGTAATTGAAATGATATATGACATTTTTAAGTCAAACATTAACAATTAAAAACTATTAAAAGTAATAGCCTATTTTAGAAAGTTAAACTCAAGAGTTTTTAATGCCTACCTTCAAGAAATTTTAGTTTGAATAGTAGAACAAGAGTTCGTAAGTCTCT
>NW_021480156.1:0-358 GCF_001605985.2 Dendrobium catenatum | reverse complement strand
AAGGAGGCTTGCAGCTCAAAATTGCTTAAACTCACTACTTTATCACATGCTTTAAATGTTTAGTTTTTTTTATTATTTTATTATTTTGTTTTTGTGCTAGTTTTTTTTGTGCTTGCTTGGTGTTGTTTTAGATTGCTTTGCTTTCATTCTTTTTGTTTTGTTTTTATGTATTTTGTTTTCACATTGTTCTTTAAATTTTGGCCTTCCATATGATGAATCTTTTCAAGCTTTTAAATATTGGAGTTTTGGAGATAGGGTTTAGCTTTTCTAAATTGGTTAAAGGGAGTAATATTGTTGATGTTTTCCCTCCTTCTGACTATTTTTTAGTGGTATGATTTTCTTCTCTAAACAAAAGTCT
>NW_021480155.1:0-231 GCF_001605985.2 Dendrobium catenatum | reverse complement strand
TCGTGCACTACTTGTTGATTTTTGTAGGCGGATCATAGTGCACTAACTAATCTCCTGCCTTAACCCATAAGTGCTTGTGCTTATTGTGGTCTTCTTGCATTTTGCCTGCAGGCGATATATTTAACTTATAACAAATCTCCTACAGCAGTTCGCAGGAGTTTGCATTTGCCACATCGTTCATCTGTATTTGATTAATATCGTATAGGAGTTGACTACGAGGATAATGTAGCA
>NW_021480154.1:0-276 GCF_001605985.2 Dendrobium catenatum | reverse complement strand
GCACCGGGCCGCGACCAGCTTAACGAACAGACAGACAAGGATCTGGCTTTGGAATTTGTTTCGGAACTGGTTCTTCCAAATATTTCAACTCAAAAACAGACGCACAGAGCTACTATGAAACATCAAATGCAGCGGAACAAATCATCTATATTTTTTCTTTCTTTTATTCAAAGTAATCATCTACAACTACAGACCATGGCTCAGACAGAAAGAAATAGAGCAGAAAAGCCATGTACGTATAAAAAAATCAAAAGTACAAAATAATACCTACGGATC
>NW_021480153.1:0-640 GCF_001605985.2 Dendrobium catenatum | reverse complement strand
ATAGCTAGTTGTTCTTTTGTAGACACATCACGAGATTTATCTACTAGAATGGTTAAGTATGAATCACCAATATCTCTCATGATTACAATCAAAGTCTCAGCAGCAATCAAAGCACAAATCTCTCTTTGGACTTTTGGTGCAATCAATTTTAACTTTGCATTTGCATTTTCAAATGTAACATTTCTGACTTCTTTATTATGATTTGCAAGAAACTGAAATAATTCTACATAATTCCCTTGATTATTGGAGCTAGAAGATTCATCATGTCCACGAAATGATAGGCCTTGGCGAATAAGAAATCGAACACAATCAACAGCTGCAGTTAGCATATTGCGATATTCTTTTTTTTTTTATTCTCTTCTTTGCACAACCATAAAGCGGGAATACTATGCTCTTGATGCTTCATTAAAGCCTCACATTTATGTCTTGCCTTGTTGTGTGCATTGTTGTGATCTCCAACATGACTTAAAAGCTTCTCTTTTCTCTTCCAATTCTTAAATCCCTCACCAACAAATGTATCTCCACCGCCTTTGCTAGTATTAACTTGCTCTTGAGGTTTAAATAAATAGCAATAAAGGCAAAATACTGCATCTTTCTGAATATTATATTCCATCCAATCAGGAAAGTCTTCAAACCATTT
>NW_021480152.1:0-870 GCF_001605985.2 Dendrobium catenatum | reverse complement strand
ATTATACAATTGATACGTAACCTACTAATTATTTTAGTAAAATTTAATTATTATTTATACATATAATTTGCCTTTCCTCGTTGAATTTTTTTTACCTTCACCTCTTGGATAAATTATTCGGTGTGGACACTGGATGCCGTCCGGAGGCCAACCAGAACACGTTACGTCATTTTTTTGCTCGGTATCAGTGTTGGGTATCGCTGGGTACCAGGTGACGTGGTGCGTTTTGGTTGGCCTCCTAACCGTCCGGTGTCCACAGAATAATTTCTCCACCTCTTGGGGTTAATTGATTTACTTATCTATTTATTTTATTTTTTTGAAACATTTGGGTCAATTAAATCAAACTCACACACTTATCACATACATGCCAAATTGATACTCAAATCCTCCCACCAACAAATCAAGGTGAGATGCATTTATCCGCTTAATTGATTTGCTAATTACAGTTAATTGATTTACTTTCCCGCTTCTCCATTGCCTTCGACTGCTAGTGTTTGTTCTTCCTCTTAGCCATTTCTTTGTAGCTGCTTTGGCTTCGCTTGAAATACATTCTTTAAAAGAGTCGCTAAAGAAGCTTATTCGCATCCTTCGATGTCATCATATCTAAAGTCACAACGGAAGTTGCTCGCTGCTGATAAATTCTTCATTTAATATCTGAGAACAAGCATTAATACATTTCCAGAAGAATGAAAGGAACGATCAAGAACGAACAGAGAGCTTTAAATCTGGTTTTCAACCTTACCGTCTTGCTCACACTTCTTACATTTGATATTCAACTTTTTACAAGAGTCTCATCCCTCACTACAATCGGCACAGATCTTTAAAGACTAAAAGTAATTAATAAAGTTAAACTATTGATGTGTCCATCAA
>NW_021480151.1:0-259 GCF_001605985.2 Dendrobium catenatum | reverse complement strand
TTATAATTATTTAATATTTCATTAAGTTTATATTTTATTTAGTTTATTATTTAAATATATTCATTATTTTTGAATTTTTTTATTTGGTCTTTATAATTTAAATAAAACAAACCCATAAATTTTAGCAGTTTTTCAACTTTGGCATGGTGGTAAGGGGGGTTTGCCGCGAGCAATTATTAGGTCCTTTCACTGGATGTAGAGGAAGGTTCGGTTTTAGGCAATAATAGGTCAAAAAGTGCAAATACCGAGTTTTTTGAAA
>NW_021480150.1:0-2311 GCF_001605985.2 Dendrobium catenatum | reverse complement strand
GGAAGCTCTAAATTTAAATGATACCGACGTCCAGCCGATTACAGATCTTCAGGCCCACGATCCGCCGCCAATTATTGTAATAGTCTAGTCGAGTCAAAAAATCACGGTTCCGATACTTTCTGCCGATCAATATCGGCGGGACGATTAGACACTAATGATCTTCCCAGATCAGGCCGGCTAACGCACACGCTTGAGATCAAAAAGTCAGTGATCTCCCAGGCCGATTAGTGAATCCTCCATCAGACAAAGTGTTCATATCAAGTGGATACAATACACACCCATAATTTAAAACTAATGTTTTAAAAATATTCAGTGTACCACGTGTATCGCCAGGACCAAAACCCGAAAATGCATCTAAGGACGTCAGATGTCCAAAAAGGATCATCCTGGCAATTTTAAAGATTTTAAACGTACTTAGCACATTATATCTAAGATGATCAGTGTAACAGACGGAAAAACCAATAAAACGCATCCTCAGGATAAAAAAGTATCGCCAGGACGGTCAAAGATTGTAGCAGAGTATCATCATATCGTCTAGGACGATAAAGGATCATCCAGGTTTACGATGTAGAACAATATAATAGTTTGAAAAAATTCAGCAGATGGAGTTTTTGAATCGTTATGAAAGCGATTATCCTAGATCGATATAGACATTTGGGAAGCAACAGAAACATGTGAAAAAAGAAACTGCGAACATCAAAAGAGAAAAGAAGCGGATTGAAGATTATCAGAGAAGCCCACAAAAGAGCACACAATACATAAATCAAAAAATAACAACACGATAAAATAAAAAAAGTCAATAGAAGCCGTTTCTTTTTTTAAAGTCAAACATAACATATATAGTGTTCCAGTCTTGAAAATAATATCTAAAATAATTTCTAAAATCAATCCGAGATGATACAAAATGAATAATTTCTATAATATAAGTTTATAAAAGAGCCCTTGGTACCGAAAGGTGAAAGATACTTGCTTTTGATCTCATTTATGCCTCTTGTCCATTGAATTTCTACTTTGCATATCTTATGATTTTTTTATGCCACTAATGGGGTCCAAGACTATTATATTTATATTTATTATTATTAGATATAAATATATAATATATATATATATATATATATATATTATATAATATATTCTTCATTTTCTGGCATCAGTTGCACATTATCCTTCATTATTCGCATTCAGTGAAAAGCCACTTTTCTTTTGCAAGCTATAGTATTCCGTTTTTCCAAATAGAAGCCTACAAAAATAGAAAGGAGAGTATTCTTAGTTATGAGCAAATTTTTTCACCAATATTCAGAGAAGAAAAAAGCTCACTCTCTTAAATGATTCTAGGTGGAAGATAGAATAACCACAACCAATAGAATAAAAATCATGTGAGATATGCATTGACATGATAACAAGAAATCTTGAAGTAACATCTAAAAGTTTGACTATTATAGTATAAGCTAGATTACAGTAGCAAGGTAGAAAAGATCTCAATTGCAAAATCTAGTTGTTAATTTGAGATAAACTTTTAGTTAGAAAAGAAATTTTTACCACCAAAATAGGTTAGAGAAAGAGACACAATCAATATTATTTTTTACCCTTTAGAGATTAGGAGATGTAAAACATGAACTACAAATTTTCAAAATAAAAGATAAGGCATAAGATATCAATTCAGCAATGACTCAAAAAGGAAAAATAAAGAAAGACATATGAAAAATAAAGTACTAAAGACAAAATAAAAACCAACTAAAATAAAAAAAAATAACTAGCAAAGAAATCATCAGATAAAAATATCTGTAGAAATCAAGTTCATGCATTAATGTCAATCACACCCAATCTGGTCCTTAAATTGCTGAAAGTGTCGAAGGCCAGTGGTTTAGTAAATATGTCAGCCAGTTGATTCTCAGTCGCCACATGATGTAACTCAATGTCTCCCTTAGTCACATTGTTTCTAATAAAGTGATGTCTAATTCAATGTGCTTAGTCCTTGAATGTTGGATAAGATTTTTAGAAATGCAGATGGCACCAGTGTTGTCATAAAGAACAGAGATGGTGCCTATAGGTAATCATAAATCCAGTACTTGCTATTTTAACCAAAGGACTTGGGCCACACAACTTCCTAAAGCAATGTACCCAGCTTCAGCAGTGTAAAGAGCAACAGAGTTTTGCTTTCTGCTAGACCAGGAGACTAAAGACTGTCCTATGAATTGATAAGTTCTAGATGTGCTTTTTCTATCCACTTTACATCCTGTAAAATCAGAATCAGAATACTAATAATCTTAACAGAAGTGTTGTGCCTAGGGTACCATATTCCTAAGTTTTG
>NW_021480149.1:0-483 GCF_001605985.2 Dendrobium catenatum | reverse complement strand
TGTGAATCCCCTCACAAGCTCCCCCTCACAAGATCATTTCTCTCTCCCTCTCTCTGTTTCTCTCCTCAATGCCTTCTCAGGTCAAGACAACAGCCACAGGTTGTTCAAAATATTGAACAAGAGCCCTTAAATATTGTCCAGGCCGATATGGACATCGGCCTGGACGATCAGTACAAATTTCAAAAGATCAGCCAGAGCATCACCCTGAATGCAAACTAGACGTTTTAAAATTGGCTTGATCTTTCAAGATGATTGCACAATCATCCTGGCCGATCAGTTCAAATTAGAGGAAAATCATCCGGAGCATCGCCCTGAATTCGAGCTGGCCGATTTTTATCGTCCTGAAGTAACTAAGGTTTTTGAATAGATCGTTCTGGCCGATCCTGCGATTGTCCAGGACAATGTGATCGTATCAATCATCCTTAATTACTCCTTTGATTTCCTGAACAATTAAGGCATAATTTGTGAATATCGTCCAGGCCG
>NW_021480148.1:0-214 GCF_001605985.2 Dendrobium catenatum | reverse complement strand
TCAATCAAATTCTGATAATTTGGTTGAGGTGTAGATGATTGCTTTCCTTCTTCTTCTTCTTCAGAAGCACTGGCATATGCTTTCTCTTTTTGCTCCTTGAAGATCGGCTCTAAAAGAAGCATCATTGTAGTAGACCGGTCCACAATTTACGATACTTCCTTTCGTAAAGACTTTTTGACTTGACCGATCGTACAGACGATTAATTTTCGTACAG
>NW_021480147.1:0-351 GCF_001605985.2 Dendrobium catenatum | reverse complement strand
GAGCTTAACTATTTTCTTGGATTTAGTGTGAAGCAAAGGGATGATGGAACCTTCCTTAGACAATCAAAATATATCAAAAGAAAATGATATGGATAATGCTAAGGTTACTATACTCCTATGAGCTTTACTATTTAGTTAGACAAGAATCCCAATGGAAAATCAATTGATTAGAAGAAATATAGAGTGATAATTTGACCACTTCTCTACTTAAAATGCAACAGATGTGATATCATATTTAGTGTTTATCTCTGTACTAGATTTTAGGCTGATCCGAAAGATTTTTATATGACTGCTTTTAAAGAATCCTTATATATCTATTAGGCACCCAAAACCTAGGTATCTGGTACCCTA
>NW_021480146.1:0-517 GCF_001605985.2 Dendrobium catenatum | reverse complement strand
GTTTTCTAGCCGTCTGGGCTATTGTATATGACCTTTTGGACGCTTCTGTTTATTATATATATGTTTATATGTGGTTTATTGTAATTGTTGTATTTCTTTCCTGCAATGCAATTATCTCTGGATGACTGTATTGAACTGAACGAAGCAAGATGAAAAGACCGACTGATCGATAGAAAAAAAAAGAAAAAAAAGAGATGAAAAGAAATGATAGATGAATCCTTTCACTATTGATATCTGGGGCATCACATTTACCCTTAGAGATATGATACGAAATGAGTATATATGTGAAAAGGTTGGAGTAGCTCCAGTAGAAGATAAGATTATAGAGAGTAGCCTTAGATGGTTTGGTCACATAAAAAGGCGGCCTTCCGATTATCCAGTTAGGAGAGTAGAGGTATTAGATTTGACTTGTGTTAAGAAAGGAAGGGGTAGACCTAAAAAGACTTGGTTAGAAAATATTAGGAATGACATTTTTTTTTTGTTAGATTTAAACGAGAATTTGACTTTTAATATGACA
>NW_021480145.1:0-240 GCF_001605985.2 Dendrobium catenatum | reverse complement strand
CCGGGGTATATACCCGCTGCCACTCCAAAGGGAGCACTTGACAGCGTAACTAATTCATCGGCGGAATCTAGCGAGGCCACCCACCGGTATCAGGTCCACACTTGTTTGCCCCACTAAAGAGGGGAGGCCGTATACGTAGTAGATGGGATTTGAACCCGGGATTGGGGGGCTCCCAATCGTGCTCTCCTACCAACCGCCCTAAGCCTCGGTGGATAAATTTCATTTTCAAATAAGTTACTT
>NW_021480144.1:0-279 GCF_001605985.2 Dendrobium catenatum | reverse complement strand
AAATCTCTTTCAATCAAATTCAATCCCAACACTTATGATAGACTAGGGCACTTTTGAATTATTTTAGAATCTCGGGTTCCTCCTTCCCTTGCCCCTCTGACTCTAGAAATAAGTGTTTAAATTTGATTCATTCCTGATTGAAAATTCTAACCCTCACCTCGTTAGATATCAAGTTTTGAATTTTTAAAATAAATTTTTTACCACTATTTTAATCGAGAGTATTCAAAGGAAATTATGATTTTCTATGATGTAATTAACTACGAGAGCTTGCGCTCGTAT
>NW_021480143.1:0-322 GCF_001605985.2 Dendrobium catenatum | reverse complement strand
TCCGACCCGACTAAGCTCCTCCGATTCCCTTACCTCCTGCTCTGCCGAACCTCCAGTCTAACCCGATCTCTCCAGTCGGCCCACAGAGAGAGAGAGAGAGAGAGAGAGGAACATCACCCTACCTTGCTCTTCCAGCCGAACCTCCCCCTGCTTCCACCAATGTTTAAAATTGCGTATTCGGGTATTGAGGCATTTTTCATTCGTAAGGCGAGGCGTAAGTCTCAAAGCGTTTGAGGCGTAAGCCTCAAAATCAAAAGATTGCGTAAACATAAAATGACAAATATTTTTTATAATAATGAGTGAATAATATAAAACATAAAAA
>NW_021480142.1:0-692 GCF_001605985.2 Dendrobium catenatum | reverse complement strand
ATCTATGATAGTTCTGAGCATGGTACCTACCGCAGTAGCTCGGTACCGAGTGTTGCTGAGAGGTACCGAATGCTACCGAGCAGTACACTCGTTACGCTGTTCTGATACCGATATATACCGAGAATCAATATATTGAGAGTTCATCGAAATAAACATTACATTTTCTGATCTAAAATTTACATTTTGTGATCTAAACGAAATCATAAACCTAAACATTTCATTTCCATTTTTTTTTATAGCAAAATAAATGCTAAACAACCGAAGACTAAAGGTATCTCACAATAAAATATTGACCTTAGGCATGGCTTCAGAATCTCTCTCCCTAAAGAAGGTGATGAGCGAACCCTGGCCTAAAGCTTTGTCCGACGATGAATAATGCCAGATAAACTGAAAGCTTCGATTTTGAAATTTTTCGATAGTGGCCCGCGGTCTTCTTTTCAGTTTCTTTTAAATTTTTTGGTCGGGTTGTCGATCGTTGGGCCACACGATAATTAGAAAGGAACGTGCGTTGTTTTGACTTCTCGACAAGTCGGGTTGGCGGGTCTTCAGGTCACTACGTGGCGTCATTTAACTGACGTTCAAACGTAGAGTTACGTCTAGTGTCCTCACCTAATAAACCCACTACCTCAAGTTTAAGAACCTTGCACTCTACCGAACTGAGCTAGATGGGCTCATCGATTAATAACGAATCT
>NW_021480141.1:0-225 GCF_001605985.2 Dendrobium catenatum | reverse complement strand
ACTTCCTAAATATTTTTAGGCTGAAGTGGTTAGCACAGCATGTTATGTTCTGAATAGGGTGAACAACAGATCGAACTTGAATAAAAAATATCCTATGAGTTACTTAAAGGGAAAATACCTAATTTGTCACATTTGCATGTTTTTGGATATAAGGTGTTCATACATAACAATGGAAAATATGCCTTAGAAAAATTTGATCCAAAATCAAATGAGGAATTTTTCTAG
>NW_021480140.1:0-264 GCF_001605985.2 Dendrobium catenatum | reverse complement strand
GTTTTGGGCAATCAGTCTTGATATGACCTGATTTCCTACATTCATAACAAATTACTTCATTAGAAACCTTGCCATTTTTGTTAAACTTACATCTGTTCCATTGCTGGCGTCTCTTCTGCTTCCTCTTTAAAAAGCTTCTGAATTGTCTAGTCATCAGTGCAATATCATCTTCATCCTCAGGTTGTGAGTGTTCACTCTCTGACTCTTCCACCTTTAGTACAATATTTTTCTCCTTTCATGGTTCACCTGCATCAATCTTTCTTT
>NW_021480139.1:0-247 GCF_001605985.2 Dendrobium catenatum | reverse complement strand
TCCTAGATTTATGGAAGGCCTTAGAGCATCTCCAACGAAACTCCAAATGCTTGAATACCGTTGCCCCAGAGCTCCAGTCGAATGGTAAAATTTCCGCTATTTCCTTGCGGGTGAATAGTGGGACACCAATATTGGTGTTGCACTGTTTATCATCTCTATTTTTTTGCCTCTACCGAACTTGTCAAGAAATGCGCGTAAGAAGAGAAAGATTGTTACCTTCGCAAAATGGAGTTCGATTGGAGATGAA
>NW_021480138.1:0-1252 GCF_001605985.2 Dendrobium catenatum | reverse complement strand
TTGAGGATTCAAAATGAATTGGATACATGTAAGAAAAATTGGATGACACCCACACTTGATCAAAAGCTAAAACCTAGGAAGAGGCATTATAACTCAAACCATTTAAGAAAACCTTTTCCTGAAGTTAGATATTTTTCATGTGGCATGCTAGGATACATCTCACACACATGCACAGTTCACCATAGTGCACATTTGATGTGGAAACCTAAGATGCATGATCCACAACATATCACACATGCATTGCATTCTACTTTTCATAAGAAGGGACCCAAACCTATTTGGGTTCCTATATCTGACATTTAATGATCTTGTATGTGGGTTCTCACAAAAGACCTCATGAGAGTATGTGGTACCTGGACAGCGGATGCTCTCGACATATGATTGGTGATGCCAATCAATTTATTTCACTGGAGTCCATGACTGGAGGCAAGGTTACTCTTGGAGACAATACTACCAGGAAGTTGGTACGCTCAAGTATAATTGGTAATTCCAAGAACCTTATGATTGAAAATATTTTGCTTGTTGATGGATTAAAGCACAACCTGCTCAGCATCAGTTAACTCTATGACAAGGGCTTCATCGTACAATTCTTTGTAAATTCATGTATTATAATTTTAAGTAACAACACTATTTTGCAGGGAAAGAGGATAAAAAATGTGTACATGCTTGATTTAAATAACATTGAATGTGCTGCATCATTTTGCTTAAAAACTATTGTTGATGATTCATGGTTATGGCACTGGAGACTATGTCATGCAAGTATGAAAACCCTTAGGAAAGTGACCCAAAAAGACCTAGTTAGAGGTATCCCCAAACTCAAGTTTTCAAAAGACCACCTTTGTGATACCTGCCAACTAGGAAAGCAAGTCCACTCCACTTTTCACCCCACTAAAGATATTAGCACCTCTAGACCTTTAGAAGTCCTTCACATGGATTTATTTGGACCCATTAGCACTGCCAGCTTGGGAGAGAAATTCTATAATTTTGTGATTGTTGATGACTACTCGAGGTTCATTTGGACTAGATTTCTTTCACATAAAAATGAATCATTTGAGGAGTTTAGAATATTTTCTACTTGGATTCAGAAAAAGCTAGATTGTGAGATCTTGACCATCAATAGTGACCATGGGGGAGAGTTTGAGAATGAAAAATTTGGAGATTTTTGTGAGGATAAGGGAATTAACCACAACTTCACAGCTCCTAGGACCCCTTAGCAGAACGGGGTAGCTGAAAGGAAGAATCGAACCTTAGT
>NW_021480137.1:0-315 GCF_001605985.2 Dendrobium catenatum | reverse complement strand
AGCTGTACGAAGACATTTCGTATATATATATATATATATAAATAGAGTCGTTTCAAATCGTTTAAGTAAAATCGTCCAGGACGATCCACGATCGTAAGGGACGATCCACTGCGTACATAATTGAAAACTTGCAGTTTTTAGGCGGTTTTTCTTGTCTTTTCTATAAATAGTCCAAATTGATCTTCATGCCTCTTGAGAGAATAGCCAAGGAGAGAGTGGAAGAGAGCATTCAAGGGAGGATTCCTACCACTAGAGCGAGAAGGCTTCACTTAGATTTTAAAGGTAAGAATCTCTACTTGTGAATTGGGATTACTT
>NW_021480136.1:0-305 GCF_001605985.2 Dendrobium catenatum | reverse complement strand
TGTTTTAATCCATACAATGCCTTTTTCAACTTAAAAATATGATTTGGGTACTTAGAATTTTCAAATCCAGGTGGTTGTTCTACATAAACATCCTCTTGAATTACCCCATTTAAAAAGGCACTTTTAACATCCATTTGAAATAATTTAAATCCTTTAAAACAGACAAAGGCTAACAAAATCCTAATTTCTTCAAGTCTAGCTTCAGGGGCAAAACTCTCCTCAAAATCAATCCCTTCAATTTGATTATACCCCTTAGCAACTAATCTATCCTTATTCCTAATGACTACTCCTGAGTCATTCATTTT
>NW_021480135.1:0-369 GCF_001605985.2 Dendrobium catenatum | reverse complement strand
TTTCTTTAAAATACAATTTTATTCTCCCACATGATTTGTATTATCTATATTCAGGATATTTTCTTCTGATTAAATCCACATAGTAAGATATTATACCGTCTCAAGGGGCGGACTAATATCCTTCTATTGATTTAAAGGAAAAAGGGTATAATTCACTCTTCTAATCAGATGTGGTGTAAAGAATATTCAAATCATCCGGAAGGAATGACGAGTATATTCCCTAATCGACCTAATTAGATTAATGAATTATAATTTTATTTATATAATTAAATATAGAAGACATTCAATTTGTTCGTTAAAACAAATTAACTGTCTATCTATTATTAATTATGGAAATAACTCCTGAACAAGAATAAGACTAAATCTACG
>NW_021480134.1:0-223 GCF_001605985.2 Dendrobium catenatum | reverse complement strand
GCTTTGCATTTTTTTTTGGGACATTTAGGTCATTTAAGGAAAACTCACACACACAATGCACACATAAAGTCTCAAACCTAAGACCTCTTAGCTGAAAGCCTAAACTCTCAACCAATAAGCCAAAGTGAGCTGTGTGCTCTGCACAATTATCAGGTTGTATTTGTTCCTATGTTTTTTAATGAAGAGAGAGGATTCAAATACTTCAAAAAAAAAAATCCTTCTT
>NW_021480133.1:0-208 GCF_001605985.2 Dendrobium catenatum | reverse complement strand
AAGATCAGTTCAGTAACCAAATTCCAAAGTCAGATCCTGGATAAGAAGGTTTTGTCGCGATCCGGCTCGGGCGGGGTCCGTCCCGGTCGGGTCGGGTCGTGACAGTAGCTTTGCCTCTTACTTGTGAATCTCATCTATACCCGTCGGTGAAGATGATTGGAATCTTTGTACGTAGAGTATGAGTTTCAAGTTAAGTTGCATGGACCTC
>NW_021480132.1:0-346 GCF_001605985.2 Dendrobium catenatum | reverse complement strand
GAAGATCAATTTGAATTAAGAGATTAAAAGATTGTGAAAAGAAATAACTACCACGTGTGGCACTTTGCGCATCTTTTTCAATAGTTGTGGCACATATTTGTGTATATGTTTACTTGTGGGCATATTGTTTCTGTTTTTCAAATTGCGAACCATTGTGCATTCCCCTCTTTTTTTAATGTTTGTACATTTGTACATTTTTTAAGAGTAATCTTGATCTTTCCAAAATCAATAATCAAAATTTTTAAATTTTTCTAAGTGCATCAATATTTATTGGTAAGTGAAATACAAATAAGAAAATATCATAATTGTAATAATAATATTAAATATTAGTGTAGTCTAATAAGAG
>NW_021480131.1:0-704 GCF_001605985.2 Dendrobium catenatum | reverse complement strand
TAATTCTTCTTGCAATTCTAATATTCAAAATTCATCTGAAAGTGCTTGATTTATATTTATGGGTTATATCATCAAAATAAAAGTAGAATGATTGACTTCTTTTCTTAGTCCACGCCTAATCCTAACACCCTCATTAGGTTCACCTAAAATTAATTCCTTAGGGTGGTTTTTAGAAAATCTCAAATCTCTAGGCAACAAATTTTCTAACTCTAAATTTTCTTTCAAACTAATCTTCTCAATCCTTTGGAAGTTATTTTCCAAATCATATTCTTCCTAAATTAGCTCTCCTAAAATTCCAGATTAATCAAATACAACATGTGTGGTCTCCTCAACTACCAAAGTTCTTTTATTAAATACTCTATAAGATTTTCTAACACTAGAGTATGAAAGTTTGTTAGGGATGTTAGACCCTATGAACTAGTCCCGAGGCTAACCAAGAGGGGGGCGTGAATTTGTATTTTTTAAAAATTCTTAAAAACCAAGAACAAATATCACAAACCAAAGTCACCACAAAAAAATAAGCGCGGAAAATAAAAGTGCAGAAGCAGTAAAAAGAACACAAGGGTTTATAGTGGTTCGATCAACTTGACCTAGGTCCACTCCCCGGAGGCGCCCTCTGAGTATTGCACTACCAACGTGACTCTCCTTTAGCACCCACAACTAGGCGGAGAAGCCCTTACAAAATACCTCCTTTTTTCCACCCC
>NW_021480130.1:0-271 GCF_001605985.2 Dendrobium catenatum | reverse complement strand
AACGCCAATATGTGCAATAGAATTTCATTCTATTACATATATTGGGGGTCCATTTGTCGACCTCATTTTTGTATGAGGTCACTTGGACCAATGTTGACCCTAAATCAATTCAAACTCTAGGATCTTCCTAGAATCCTGACCTTAGGATCTATCCTAGGATCCTTCTAGACTTTAGACCTTAGGATCTACTCTAGACCTTAAGATCTTTCTAGAAGCCATACTTTAGGATCTACTTAGATCATAAATCAATCCAGACATTTAATCAATCAAA
>NW_021480129.1:0-320 GCF_001605985.2 Dendrobium catenatum | reverse complement strand
TCCTTCATATACAAAATATATAAGAACTGCGATAAATGTGAAGGCCCTTCTATAACATCAGAAGATCTGCAATCCATACAAACCCTCTACAAAAACAAATATGCATGTCACATGCCACCCCTGTGTAGATGTATAAAAACTACAGTAAATGCAGTATCCTGTAGTCAACTTCAGTCTAAAGATGAATATATCTACCTCCGGCAGTAGTGGGTGTTTGTAAAGACCAAGTCCACAACAAAAGGCATAAAGACTACAAGTTCCTACGAGCTTCTACAACACAAGGCAGGAGATTAGTTAGTGCACTATGATCCGCCTACAAA
>NW_021480128.1:0-249 GCF_001605985.2 Dendrobium catenatum | reverse complement strand
TATTTCTCTCTGTTGTTGTGGATTTTATTGTTTGGGTTGGTTGCTGATGAGTTTTATTTGGGGGTTGTTGGATTGGGTTTCCTTGGATTGGGCTCCTGTGGGGGCTCTGAGGTCTTGAGTGTATTTGGTGTCTCTTTCTTTATTGGTGGTGGTTTTGTTTTTGGCGCTGCTTCTTTGGTTTGTTTTTTTAGACAATTATGAGGCTGCATTTGACTTTCACCTAGTTGGATGTGGCTAGCTGGCAACCTT
>NW_021480127.1:0-403 GCF_001605985.2 Dendrobium catenatum | reverse complement strand
TTATCTTGATCTTTTGATGATTGATATAAAAGAAGAAGAAGGTTAGAATCAAGAAGAAGGTTTACTACTTTTTGTTACCTTTGGTCGGATAAATCGCAGCAGAGAAAAAATTTGTTTAAGGGTCCCTAGGGCTGGCGACGGACTTGCGAATCTTTCGAACAGGAGAGGGAGTTCAGGATTTCTGTGTGAGAGGGAGGCTTCGAGTATGTGTCATGTATGAGAGGAGGGAGGCTTGGAACGTTTTTTGGCTGAGGGAGAGGGAGAGTGGGTGGTTATGGGTTGAGGGAGAGGGAGAGGGAGAGTGGTTATGGGTTGTTGCTGAACTCTTTGACCGTGGACCGTTCGTTGGACATTTGAGGGCATAAGTGATTTTGGAATTCAGTGATCTTGGGCTCATTGGATT
>NW_021480126.1:0-303 GCF_001605985.2 Dendrobium catenatum | reverse complement strand
TCGAATTGAAGAACAAATTGTATCTTTGCTATTTTCAATGTCTTCTAGTGAAATACAAGTCTTTTCTCCTCATCTTCTACAGTTTTTTCCCTCTTTTTTCCACTGTTTTTGGCTGATTTCCTGCTGTGGACAGCAGTTTGCTTCGTGATTTGTTGCTAAAGCGATTAGGGAATACTTGAAATCAAGTATTTCCTATCAAATTGGTATCAGAGCATCGATTCGGGACCACCGGCGGCTGAAATTCTGAAATTTCAGCAAGTTTTTCCTTTCCGGAAGAAGATTTTGTGGGATCCGTTAGAAGAA
>NW_021480125.1:0-260 GCF_001605985.2 Dendrobium catenatum | reverse complement strand
AATGTTTAATTATTTTTAATTTATAAATTATTTTATATGCCAATTAATTTTGAATTAATTTAAATTTATTAACTAATCTAAAACTCTAAAAATTTAAAGTAAATTCAATTTAAATCATAAAAATTTAAATAATATATCAAAATTTTTAGAAAATTAAGAATTTTAATTTAAAACTATTTTCAAAGTTTAAAACTCAATTTATTTTGATTAACTTTAATTATTTGAATATCCTTAATACAACAACAACAACATCAAGCCTT
>NW_021480124.1:0-305 GCF_001605985.2 Dendrobium catenatum | reverse complement strand
TAATGTCCAAGTAAAGCTCCAAATGTTCCAAGTACAACCTTGCGTTTACCCGAAATTTCGGCAGCCTTCCGGCATCTCCCCCTTTTTGGGGAAAACTACGGAAAACTGGGCCTCCCGCCACGCTAAAGAAAAGCATGCACGGTAGGTGCCCTCGGAAGAGGGCACCGCGGCCGTAATAATTTTTATTCCCCATCACGCCAGAGAAAGGCGTGCATGGGTTGCAGGCACCAGTTTAAAATAAGCAATTTTATAATTTACCCCGCCTCGCCGTAGACATCGCACCGGGTTCCCTTCCCACCACGCTA
>NW_021480123.1:0-253 GCF_001605985.2 Dendrobium catenatum | reverse complement strand
TCAAAAGGTAGGTTATCGAACAAGGGAGGTCGGGTAAAAGAATACCCTTCCGTAGTGTTACGATTCCCAAGGTTAGCCAAGGATCAAAATCAAAAAGTTCTCAAACTTAAAATTTTTGAATCCCGCTCTGATATTACTAGTTCATTAGGGATGTTAAGCCTATAGAATTGGCCCAAGCTAACCAAGAGGGGGGGTGAATTGGTATTTTAAAAATTATTTTCAACAAAAGCAATAAGATCACAAACCAAAACCA
>NW_021480122.1:0-365 GCF_001605985.2 Dendrobium catenatum | reverse complement strand
CAATTTACGATGCATCCCTTCGTACAGGCTTTTTGACATGACCGATCGTACAGATGAAAATTTTTCGTACAGACGATCAAAAAGTTAATTCATTTTAATGTCTATTGAAAACCGTCCCCTACAAAGAAACAACGTCTGTTCGTCTGGATGAACCAAAAGTTCGTATGGACGAACTTCACAATTAAAACTGTCTTATTCACTCAACCGCTGCATTCAATCGTCTCAACGTTTGAGAGAAAAAAAATTTTGTCCTGGACGATCTAATAAAAAACTGCTCTAAAAAAGGTTAAAATTCGCGAAATTGAATTTTCTACACATTGCTAGTACGAAAATAATTCGTCCCGGACGATTTCTACCAATTTTTG
>NW_021480121.1:0-498 GCF_001605985.2 Dendrobium catenatum | reverse complement strand
GGAATACATTTAGGCTATAAGGGTATTTTAAAATTCCACTTATTTTTCGGTACCCTATTTTTGTCTTATAAATATATTGTAAATGGCTTAGGGTTCATAAGGTTTTGTATTTCGTCTCTTCTCTATAGTGAAATTGTTCTACTTTCTCCCTGTTGTTTTTTCTATATTTGAGTTTTTCATGTAAATCTCTTATGTTGATTTGTGTTTTGCATATCGTGATTTTTAATTTCTCTTTGTGTTTGGTTCATCGTTCCCCAACACACTTAAATACATTAATTTAATTAGAATTCTACTATATTATTATTATTATTATTATTATTATTATTATTATTATTCAAAATAATTTATTATAAAGGAGTATTGTTTATTAGAGAAAGGATCATGTTTAGCTTAGAGTATACCTTAGTTTACTGTACATCATTAGTTATTATAAATACTCTGTAACACTGTTTTACTTTCATATAATAATTTTCCCTCTTCTCTTTCTTTACTCTGTTT
>NW_021480120.1:22368-30973 GCF_001605985.2 Dendrobium catenatum | reverse complement strand
GAGCCATCGTAGAAGACATGTCATGTACACAAAACACTATCTGCAAGCAAATACAAAAATAGCTGCAATAAAAGTAAGCAACTACGGGCAATGACAAAGACCTAAAATGCATACAGCAGTACCGTACAGACAATGCTAGAAAATCTACGTTGAGCATAGTTTACCTATACGCAATAGCATGTGACTTTGGAATGTCCACTGACAACCCACAAACAAATTTGATAAAGCTTGTATGACGCCACAGCTTGTTCGCAAGAATCAATGAGCAACCTATAACTCAACACTACGATTCACCTGCAAGAAGAAGCAAAGAAATTGTAGTAAAAACTATGAAACATTGGTGGAGGGCTCCCGATGCATCGCACAGCATGTTTGCAGGAAAATGTACACTCCTAGGGGCTGAATACTAAAGAAAATAACAGCTTGCAGAAGATGAATGAGATAAACCATGCCACATAATTCGAAATACTCATACAAGCAGACAAAATACATTTTATAGGCCCTTTAAATGGAAACTTATGCATAGTCTAAATGATCGTCACTTACACGACTAGTTATATTTGAATATTGCAAAAATACCCCCTCATGCATTGAAGTACACACTGACACATTCAGAACATATATATGCATTTTGCAAATGCTTTGAAATGGATGTAAACTACACACACATTACAACATGCAAGATGCATCATGTAAAGAAAGCACACTACACAATATGTAAAATGAATCATGCAAGCATACCGTCCAACTTGCAAAATGCACTGTTGAACAGTAACGTGTTACGCTGACATGCAAACCAATCATGCACTATACAAGAGAATTGAATCACCAGGTACTTGTGCAAACAAGCAGATAATGCATGGATGCATTATGCATACATATCATGCAAGTACATCATACACTATGTTAGTGTATTAAGCCAAGACACTCCATATCAATACAACATGCAAAATGCATTCAACAGCATATACCCGCATGCAGGGGAGGATGCAGTAGGAGGCCCGTCCCCACTGACTTTATCATTAACACCTAATTAAATATATTTATGATGCATTAATTACAGATTAAATCAAATAAGTTAAGTAGGTAAAGGTTTTTTTCCAGCCCAATAACAATCCTTCACAATCACGGGCAGAAGCTGAAACAAGAAGTCTTCTTCGTTCGGCCTGCGCGTGAGTCAGAACACCGAACACCTAGTCACCACCCTCACCTCGTCGCTCCACCCTCGCCTTGTTGCTCCGTCCATGTCGTTGCTTCGCCTTGTTCATTGCATCCGCCTTCCAGTCGACAGTCGCCCTCGGCTCTTGCCAGTCGCACAATCATCCGCCCCTACACTCAGCTGTCTGACCTGTAGTCGAGGCGACGCTGACCTCCAATCCGAGCTGTCAGGCCCTCGTCTATATTACTTTGGATCACGAAGCACACTCTAGTTGAAGCCCTTGGTCGATTTCATCTCGATCACAAGCAACCTGAAGCCCCCTTCCTCCGTTTCCCCCTTCCAACCCCTTCCAGTCGCACGCAAAGAAGCCATTCGGTCACAGCTCTTCTCTCAACTCACAAGACTCTTCCACTCTCCTTCTGCCTTTCTCTCCCTCTCTCCTTCTCTCTGTTCTTACTTTCTTTCCCTGCCTGTACAAGGCACACTGACTGGAGATAGCGGACTTAGGCATTTAAACTTCAAAGAGCAGCGAAGGCGAAGCCAAGGCGCACAACTTTAATTTGTTTCTTGATTTTTTTTTCATTGATCAATCCTTTGTTAATTTGTTAAGCAACGGATTTTGCTCTTAAAAAGTTATATAGTTATATCAAAATTAGCACTATTTCATGCCATAAATTCAAATTTAAAAACAAATCTTGAGAAAAGCCTATCTATTATTTGAGAAAATATTTGTATCTGCTCATTTATTTAGGCTTTGCTTGGCTTGTAGGAATTCAAAGAGAGAAAATGAAAATGAATGAGTAAAAGAATTGAATTGAATTTAGGCTTCATTTGGGACAACTTTCTTACTACTTCTTAAAAAAGATTTCTAGTACAAAAATTGAAAGAAAAAAAAAAAAACCCCCGCCAATGCAGGTCCCAAGCCCGGATGAAAGAGGCTGTTCTTTTTACTTAAATGATTTGCGGCTCCACATCAAAAAAACCATGGCTTCGCCCCTACCCGCATGGGCCCTAGCAAGCATGATGTATGCACACACGTGACGCCTAAAAATGCTACGCGAGTCAACAAATGGACTTAAGTTCAAGTTTGATCCTTGTTCGTGAATGGTTAAGAGTCGATACGACTTGAACCGTTGAATAAATATACGATCATAGTGCCAACCGGAGCATTTGATTTTATACGTTCATATTAGGCATTCGAGATCTATTACAAGAAATGTTCATTACTAAAAGCATACAACTCTTGATTCTCAATATCCGTATGATAACTCACAACACCAATAATTGAACTCAATCCTCTGTCAGCATGCAATCAGAGTTAACACGGTCTAAATGACATATACATGACCTATTTAAATATACCCGATGATGGACGTGTTGGCAGAAAATCTCAACAGGAGGAAACCCCAAACTTTTAAAATGCCTCCCACACTTATAAAATATAAACATATAAATTAACTTTAACATCACCCTGATGATGACTGTGTTGAAAGCTAATATCAACCGTAGGATTAGTCTTTAAATTCTACAAAAAACTTCAAAACTCTACATACATTCAAAAATCGAAATTTATCATCTAACACTTAAAAGCAAAATACTTATCTACCCTCCGCAACAATTTGTCGAGATGAATAAATTTGAAAATCACTTCAGCTCACAAAGAACAAATGTCTAATC
This sequence comes from Dendrobium catenatum, assembly GCF_001605985.2. NCBI lineage: Eukaryota > Viridiplantae > Streptophyta > Magnoliopsida > Asparagales > Orchidaceae > Dendrobium > Dendrobium catenatum. The sequence goes on along the minus strand of NW_021480120.1, from coordinate 28,137 downwards.
AAGAATATCACTAGCATTCATTCTTAAATTATCTCCTGTCAGTAAATACGTGGTACGTGTCATCTACCAGTAGTTTCACCACTAAATGACACCACAGGTAAATGGTTATGACTGAGACCCTCTGACTGGGTGGTTTTACCGTCAAATGGTACCACTGAATTACGATCATGGCTAGAGCCCGTATGTTCCCCAATGGCTCTAAATTCTTGAGTAATGAATCAATAGGGCACAAAGCCCTTTGTTAGCTAAGGTCGGCTAAAATATCTCCCCTTAAATAAACATTCACCCCAAGTCTATAAGATACCCTTGAATGATGCAAACATCCTTTGATCAGGTTCGGTCGATTATCTCCTCTGACTAAGTAGACTAGGGATTATGATGACCCGGGATGATGGAACTAAGGAACCTTGATCGGGTTGATCATCATTTCCCCTACCATTCGCTTTAAGTGTGTGATGATATAAATTTCAATTTTCAATATCTAATTTTGCTCCTACTATACGTTAGATACTATATATATTTTCGATGACTACCCTTAATCGAAAGTTCTCTTTTGTTATCGGGAGGGATAATTAATTATGGGGACTTACGCCTATAGGAAACGAACTCATATAAGAAAGTCCTCACAAAATGAGGACAAAATCTCTAGTTATATCTTATCCAAAACTCAATGTCATCTGAAAATTTGCCTCAGAACTTAAACGTTAGAACTCTCCTTGACGACCCGAAAAAGAAAGGAGTCGCGGAGAAGCCGGGGTGCAAATTTTCGGAGCCCACAGTATGGAAGACCACCTCCTCAATTCATTGTGATGTTTTGATTCTATTTTACCTATAATGCTTTAAATATCAAGAATCCTAAACTATAATAATCTTTTGGAAGAAATAAAATTCAAAATTTTGGGAGGAAATCTCTACTAAAGGGAAAGCTTGGTGGCATCTCCAAGATTCTTGGCTTGGTAACTAGATCAACCTTCCTTTGGTGAGGATGTTCGTGTTCTTGTCATTCTTTATTTTGTTGATTTTTTTTTTTTTTTGCTCATATTCTTTCTCACATTACCCACAAGTGAACTGGAACCTCTCTCTAACTCCCCACGCTTCTGGCCATACCGCCATAGTTTCTTACATTCAAGTAAACTTTATAAACCAACTGCCCTCAATACAGCCATCCGCCCTTTCTTCAATTACATATACCAATAATTCCAAATTAAGCTCTAAACAAGTTTTGGATCAACAACCCCACATTCTAAAGCTATACACAAACCACTTCATTCCATCATTTCCCCCCCACCCCACCCCCTCTCTCAAAGCGTTACCTTCAGCACCACATAAACTCAGACTTCACTTGGAAACCCAAATCCTATACCCACCTTGGAGCTCTTGACCACTTTTGGCACCCCTTCTTCCCAAAGTCTTCAAAGTTTCAAATCTCGGAGTCATCCTATTTCCTTACACCAAATAAACTACTCCCCATCATTCTCCATTTCAAGACCCACCATACATTTTGCATCACCTCTCCTCTCTCTCTCACCTCATGAATAGCACTATTCCTGATTTTTCACTCCTAGTCATCCTCCCTAAGCTTATCTCTCTTAACAATTCATCTAGCTCTATTCAATCTTTTTATGAATCTCTCATCTCTCTGTCTCTCTCGTGAACCTTCCTTATGGCATTTCCCTTCCTCTCTTTGATTGTAAATAACCGCCATCGCTACAATTTCTCAAAACAAACACCACTCAAAGGAAATTATGTTAATGCAATTGCCATTTTAAAATTATCATGCATTATAACAAAAAAGGTGCACAATTAACTTAAGTTTGAGGGACTTACAAGTTCATGACTAATAGATTTTAAAAATTCCTAAAGAGAATATACTATGTTACAGAATTTAATATAGATATCATGCAATTTAATATTCAGAAAACTTTGCTCCAAGCCTCCAACATATAGTTCTCTCCTACTTGTGCTCCCAGAAATGATTTACTTCATTAAAAAAAAAAGGACAGATGTTTTAGTTTCCAGAGGAGACATTAAAAGCAAAGACATTTGACAATTTCTAGCCTTCAACTAATTGGCCAATGCCTAGAAATTCTGTTAACCATATCCTAGGATGTCAACATCAGAAAATTGAGTGTTACTTTTCGGTGAAGTTATATTATCACATATTAGGGCTTGTAACAATTCCTACAATTTACAAGTGACCAGATTCAAAATCATACAGTACGTTTTTATTTATTTTTTAATGTTCTCCAATTAACTGAAAGCATAAATTAAACATTCTTAACAAAAAGCAAGATGAGACAGTAAGCATACGTTGAGAAAACTGAATCAATATGAGAAGACACCAGAATGACATTTTCTTCAGCCTCTGGAATATACTTAGGCAAGATTCTCAGGACCACATGCTTCAGGTCTGAATAAACTAGTGTTTTCCCTTTGAACAGACCACCAGCAAGTCGATTTGCACCAGTTTTAGCAGAAAAAAGATCAACTTGCACATCGACCTCCCAATGAGCTGACTTCTTAATAACTTCTGAAGCCGACAAAACATACTATTGCAGAAAAATGTCAGGGAAACTTTTTCAATAAGGTAAATTAAAAAAGAAAATAGCAAGCATGTCACTAATTAAGTTGTACAAATGTACAGAACCAATTTTTTTAAGTTTGCAATCAGTTTTTTACACGTTAGTTCGAGGATGCTCTGCATATAAAATTACTAACGAAAAAACATAATTAAAATGAAAAACATTTTATTTCAATTAGTAATTTATGGCCCATTAGTGTTAAAAAAATGCGAATAAATAATTAATTAATGTTTCACAAATAGGGATGCAAATAAACCAATATGTTTGGCAATCTACAAGTAGTTTGGCTCTGTTAAAGCTCAGTCGTGACCGTTAAATTAAATAATCTAACAAGCTAGAACTATTATAAACATAGGATTGATAAATGAACAACCTTGAGTTAACAAGTTGCTCAGCAGTCTTGCTAGTTAATAGACTCAATAGAGCTCATTTGGTTATCTAATAAACCAAGTTCCAATCAGGCTTAAATAGTCATAATTTTAAATGAACCAAAATTGAGCACAACTAAAAATGCTAGATTGAGCTTTATATCAAGCTTAAATAGAGTTTTGGCAAATGAGCACAAGTTCAAGCAAGCTCCTACTCGACTCAGCTCAGATCATTTACAACCCTATTCAAAAATAGCCCGTTGTCCTTGGATTTAGTGGCGGGATTGTGAGTTTGGGCGATCAAGTCATTAATAAGTGTACAAGTTTTAGATATATCGGTTCTATTGTTCAGAGTGATGGTGAAATAAATGGGGATATTATTAGTAGAATTCAAGTTGGTTGAAATGGGGGAATGCATCAAGCTTATAGTGTGATAGAAAAGCCCCCCTTAAACTTAAGGGAAAACTCTATAAGATTGTTGACCTGCAATGCTTTACGGTGCAGAATGTTGGCCATTAAAAGAGAAACATAATATTAAGTTAAGTGTTGCAGAGATGAGGATGCTTGGGTGGATGAGTGGTTTTACTCTTAGAGATAGGATACAAAACAAGCAAATACGTGAAAAGGTTGGAGTAGCTCCAGTGGAAGATAAGATTAGAGAGAGACATCTTAAATGGTTTGGTAACAAAAACGGCGGCCTTCCGATGACCTGGTTAGGAGAGTAGATGTATTAGATTTCGCTTATGTTAAAAAATGTAGAGATAGGCCTAAAAAGACTTCGTTAGAAAAAATTAGAAATGACATTTATTTATTAGATTTAAATGAGAATTTGACTCTTAATATAATACAACATAAAAAAGAATTCATGTAGTCGACCCCACGTAGTGGGATAAGGGCTCGATGTTGTCGTTGTTGTATCGCATTTAACCGGGATTTGTGTTGGGTCGGTAGAGTCTTAAGGACTTGAATTTTCTACCAAAAATATATACGGCTTAAATTCAATCAACTTTTCATTTCAAATCTTACATGATTTATTCATTTAAGTCAAAATTTCAAAATTCAAAGAAACAATAACCTCCTTATGGACATCAATGTACAGTCAATATTTAACTAATTGTCATGTCCATAAGGATGAGCTTAATCTAATATCAACAACAAATCTATTTCAACTGCTGACCTCATATGCAAGTATTGTCAGCCACTTAAAATAATGTCCCTTCACATGAAAAGGAGAAATAACTAAGGAAAGTTGCAATGGTGAGTATGCATTGGCACCCATATAAATGTTCTTAATATATAATCATCATCAAAACCATTTAAGGATAATGACCTCATATGCTAGCCTTGTGAGTCACATGCAAAGAATAATTGACTTTCTCAAAAGACACTTTCAATGGTGAGCCTACAATGGCACCCATATGGTCGAGTTGCTTTGCTTTAGTGGCTAATAAATAAGATTCAATTCATAAATTTAAAATATCCTAACATCATAGAGAGTATTGCATGATGACTTTTGAAATGCTTGGGTGAGTACAGAATTGTGAGACCAGTGTCTCTTCTCACCCACGAACTAGAACTCAATGCAGATATCATTAATTGTGACATCAGATATCATTAATTGTGACATTATTACTTCTCTTTTTTGGGCCTTTTTCAATACTTTCTAGGTTAAATGTACCTCAAATTCTAACTAAATTGTTCAACTTAACTCAAATTAAATCATTAAAATGTTAAAGCCCGATATAAGATATATTTGAGCACTTCAAAATTTCTCAGATATCTAGTGCTCCAACTCTTTCTCTTTCAGTAGCATTATACAATTCTCTTCGTTTAAGTATACCCCTCGACAAATTCCAAGATCATATCTTTTCCAACAAACTCAAAATAATAACAATATATTTCATCACTTTAGTCAAAAGTTTTTTAAAGAGATAAACAATCATAAAATATGATTAATTATTTGGGTTTGCCCTGATGGAGAACCTAAAACCCATATTAAAATAAAACCTGTTTGATTCAATCACATCAAATAGGGAAAGATCTCTAGAAATGTAGACCTTCATTTTTAAATTTATAAGTATTTTTATTCTAAACTTTGTAATACAATTTTATTTTTGCCTTTCAAGATAATATATTATTCTTTAAGTAGCACTCAATTGCAAAATCCTAAACATCTTTTTTTAACTTATAGTTAGGTATATGTTTCTACTTCTCAAGGTACAACAACAAAACTTGCGACTAAGAGTTCATCTGATAAAAATTATGAAAAGATTATTAGGAGTTATTAAGTTGCAAGTATTTCAAATGCATGTGTATTCTATAAGTATTGTGATAGGAAGTGGATGCAATTTTAGCAAAATCAGATAACGACACAAGAAATTCAGAAAGAAAAACACACAATAACTATTTTTTATTGAAACAACTAAGAAGAAAAACACAATATACAGTTAGATCTTCAATTGGAGAGGAAGATCCACCTCTCTCAAATCCCTAGCCGTTGACTAGAGCCCGATGAACCTAATAACAATCTACATTCAACAAACCAAACATAACCCTAACCAAAGGGAAACCACCTACTTAAAGCAAATAATAATTTTTCAAATCCCCAAACAGCCCTCCTATATTGACTTTCCCTCCTGACTTCCCCCTTTCTCCTATTCAAAATTGCCCTTGGCCCCACCCAAAGGGGCAGTCAATCATCCTAAGCGGAAGCATATTCTGCCTCAAATATGCTAGAGCTGTAAATATGCTAGAGCTGGTCCAGGAAGGACTAGCTGGACTGATCCAGAAGGGACCGGTCTAACAATACCCCCCCCCCC
>NW_021480120.1:0-22268 GCF_001605985.2 Dendrobium catenatum | reverse complement strand
TCTTGTGAGAGTTGAGGTTTGATGGAGGAGATCCCTTGGAAAGGAAGCTTGCGCACACCCCAACCTTGGAGACGGCCGGTTCGGGTCTTATCTTTATCTTTGTCTTTTCCTCCTCCCACCACACACCGCCAGTCACTTCCCCCCCCTCACCCCCCCAAACCTCCCCATCTCACAGCCCTCGTCGCCTCCCACATCGAACTTCCCACCTTCATCCACCATAGCCGCCGGTCATCTCAACCCGAGCCTCACACTCGACGCCCGGGCTCCTCCACCTAGCCGCCACGATAACCTCCCTATTCCCCCATTCATGTTGTTTCCTCATATTTTACGATTGAGTTGAATGAAGGGTAGGTTTGAAATTCAATTGATAATTGTCTGAATTTCAAAATTCTTTCCTAATTTTGTAAATCAATTTAGGAAAGTTTTAATTGAAGCATTTGAATTTCAAATTCGAAATGGATTTTCACTAAATTGAATTTCTTAATTTTCCAAATACCAATCAGGTTTCCCCAAATCCGAACTCCTCAAATCCCCTTGGCTCCATTAGTTTGCCCGGCCCATGAAATAATTCCTGGAAGGAAATTGTTTCTCTAAAAACCCCATCCCACCTCTTTGGGAAACTATTGAAAACCTCACCCTCTTGGCCGAATCCTCTGAACGTTAATTTCCTAAATTAATTCCTAATCATTACAGAAACTTCAGGAAGATTAAATCCCACCTCAGCCCCCTAATCCGCCAGCCACTTTCTCGGACTAACCAGCCCTCACCCTCCCCTCTCTCTCTCCCTCTCTTCCTCCAAATCTTCTCCCCTCTCATGAAATCTGTTTGGGAAATTAATTGTGCCCAAGCTTTCTCCAAGGAGTTCTACTTTTTAGTAAAGGGAATCTGAAATCTTTCCCTAGAGTTTAGCTAGAAAATCTGAACTTTTTTCAGATTTTGGAGAGATTGGAGCTTGCTTCTTCAATGTACACATGGATCGAACACTTCGAAGGCTTGAGGTGAAGGATCTCCACGTCTTCCTTAGACAAAGATTTCTTGAGGAAAATTGGGAGTTTGCTCTCTCTTTCAAAGCACAAGAGAAACTTCTTTCCTTTGAATCTTTTCAATGGCCTTTCCCATACCTAGATAGACGTTGAAGGCATCAAGTGAAATCTCCACGTCTCCTTAAAACAAAGGCTTTTCTCTTTCCACTTGGTATTGAATTTCTTCAACTCTAAGTTCTCAATTGAATGATGTAGTCACGAAGCTCCTCAAATTGCAATCTTGCCAAGGCTAGAACTCCATATTTGTAGGATGAGTGTAATCTTCTATGGCCATCCTACGTCATCATTGTTAGATTAGGAATTAATTTTGAAAGCTAACGTATTCTGTGTTGTTTTTCATCTGTGTTTAATTATCTTGAAACGTTCAAAATTTGGCAACATGTGATTTAACCTATGGAGATTACTCCTTCATTGTTTAGCTTGTCGTGGATAATTGCTAGTAATTTATTCTGAATTTGTTCTAATTTAATAGTTGTTGAACAAATGCCTAATGAACCCATTAACATGTCTTCCTAATTAGGTGCCTGCAATTACATCCCTTCCTTCGATGCTGTATTGCATATACCACCATCGCTCGGATAGCTTCCCAACCTTGCATTCGCGGCATTGAAGATCTGCTGTCATTACAGTGTTGTTGCAATGAATGTTTTTTCCTGAGTGTTCCTGCACTTTTCTGTTGATTGCATGCTGCAAGAGTTTCATAGTTTGACTGGTCTACACTACAACCTCCTTCAAGGACATGGAATCCACCCTAAGAAATTAATTATGAAATCTTATTGATCATGAGAGAAATTACAAGAACAAGAAGGCTTTAAATGACCCCAGGACCTCAATAACAAGCAACACATTATAAACAACTAGCCTACAACACAAAGATAATAAGCACCCTTTAACAAAAGAAAATTATACAAATAACCCTTCTTATGAACTTGACATACCGGTAAATTAATAGCTTCATAGCTTTGATTGGTCAATTGCAGAGGCTATGACTCCACTACAACCTCCTTCCAAGGACATGATAATCCACCCCAAGAAATTGAATTATGAAATCGTATTGAAAAATTGGAAGGACAGCTTTAAATGAATCCATGCTGTCAGTTACAAAGCAGCATTGCAAAAAGCCCTACAGTACATAAAAATAGTAAATATCCCTGTAGAAAAAAAGAAATATACAAATAAACCCTTTTTATAACTTGATTATGTTAGTAGATTCTAGGAAATTCTTACTGCATGATATTGTTTACAAAAATATATTCATAATGGACTATTCAAGAAAATTTTAAAAAGAATTGTATTTTTAATTTTCAAATTAATGACCTAAAGAAATTATCGTGAATGAAATTAGGAAACAAATACTAAAAAAAAAACAAAAAAAAACAAACAATTGAACTTTCTAATGGAAGAAGTTTATCTCATGATATACATGTGGTGCTGTACACACAAACACATATAGATATAGAGTCAGACTACTATCTTCTTAGAAATTTAGAGTTCATTCTCCTTGCAAATCTTTTACTGTTCTATCCATCATATTGAATGAGAATTGAGTCTATTCTTAAAAAAGTGTATGCTTGTCTTGTAACTAGTTTTATCACAGCTTTATGATACACCTTAACTTGTATGTTGGTGCATTAATAATAAGGAATTGTTTTAGTCCTGACAATTAATCTGTTTAATCTTATTGCCATAATATTCTGTACATGCAAGTCTAACAAACCTACATCTCCAAAAGGATAAAGTAGTTACTGAAAGAAAAAATGTCTTAATAACAAAACGGTGATATCATTTTAAAAATTCAGCATATTAGATTTATTTCGTGCATTTTAGGCTCGCTAATTTGGTTTCTCTGTTTTATATATGCTACTGAAGGCGATTGCATGATGTATAGGTGCTCTACGTCATCATTTGGAAATTAAGTATATTAGATATATTTGTTGCATTTTAGGCTTCAATTTTGTATGTAGGATTTCCTAATTTATACATATTCCTGGTTTGCTGATTGGAAGACTTATTCTTAACAGGTGTTCAATTGTAAAGAAACACATTTATAAGATGGCAGGTGAACCTAGTGTTGAAGTTTCAAATGATCAAAAGGCAATAGAACTAATATAGGACGGGATCTTTATGGCTATCCTTGGTTGTCCTCTGCTAAATGGCTCATGGGCATCTATTATTTTCAATATAATAATCTTCCTATGCCCTTAACAGCTGAGCAGGCAGGGAAACGGGGTTTTTCAGAAGCTTTATCCTTGTTGCATGTCAAGAATTTGGCTGGATTTGGTCCTCATCCTGTTGGTTCTACGACTCTTGATCTTGCAATACAGGTAAGTGATTTGGTGTTTAGAAAAGTCTCATTTGTGAGTTCTCGATTTATTAGATTTTTATCATAATCACATCTCATCACATCATCATCATCATCATCGTCATCATCATACGTTGTCATCATTAAAACCACCTTACTTGTATGGGGCTGTTTTATGAATCTTCATTCTCCATTGCCCTTGTTAGTCCTATATTAGGTATTAAATCACTTTCATGCAAATTTTTTTTTTTGCACAATCATCATCTAGCTACCTTTGTTCTACTTTTTTTTGTAGGATTTTGTTTTGATGTATTAGTGGTTTTAAAAATTGTCAGGTGTGTGATATGGAACTGAAACAAAACAAAGTAGTTTATTGATTTTTAGAACACTCCCAATAGCCTATGTTTGATGTATTCTAATTCACTAAATCATGCAAATTTGAAATATTTCATGCTTATCCGTGTTCTCGAAGCCCTGTCATGAGACTCTACCATCATTGTGATAGCATTCCCAATGTCTACGTGTCCTTAGTTGTTGCGATCTCATTTCCATGACCTTATTAACTCTATCTTTTCCATTGCTATGAAATCGTTCCCATGACTTCTTGATTGTCTTATGTCCCACATCACCTCCAACAAGTTAACCCACTGACTCAGTCCTTTTCATCGCTGCCATCTCTATTGACCATCCTTTTTTCGCCATCCCTATTGATCTCTTCCTATTGTCACTATCATGCCAAATAAAATTTATAGATATATTATTAAAAACTTTTATTCATTTATATAGCCATTTAAACACAAAAAAATTTTTTTCCTAAATTTAATTAATATTAATTAATAAACTTGAGTATCCAAATGCATTGTATTTTAATAAACACTATGTTAGACCGGTCCCTGTGGATTGGTACATCGGTCCTTCCTGGACTGGCTCTAGGCTCTATCATATTTGAGGTGGAACAGGCTCATCCTATTTGAGGCGAATAGGCTTCCGCCTTGGATGATTGCCTACCCTTTTGGGTGGGCCCAGAGCAATTTTGAATAAGAGAAAGGCGGAGGTTAGGAGGGAAAGCCAATATAGGAGGATGTTTGGGGATTTCGAAAATTGTTGTTTGCTTTAAAGTAGGATGGTTTCCTTAGGGTCAGGGTTATGTTTGGTTTGTTGAATTTAGATTGTTCTTAGGTTGATTGGCTGAGCAGGAGGCTACGGGATTTGGGAGAGCCGGATCTATCCTCTCCAATTGAAGATCCAATTGTATTTTGTGTTTTTCTTGTTGGTTGTATTAATAAAAAAGAGTTCTTGTGTGCTCTTCTTCTTAATTTCTTGTGCTGTTTTTTGACTTTGTTGAAATTGCATCCACTTTCAATCAAATTGGTATTAGACCTTGTCCTGGATGGAAATAGGACTTCCTTGCTGATTTCTGCTGCGTTTCTCCCTTTAATATTGCTATTGTTACTGTTTGACAGACCAGATCCGCTGTTTTTTGCCGTTTTGATATTTAGAGCTAGAATTGGGTATTCATGTCTCGGAAGGAAGGTAAAAGTGTTGGAGGGGAGATCAGACAATTGAAATATAAAATTTCGGATCTCCAAACTCAATTTTTAGATTTCAAAAGTCAAATTTTCAGCTGTCCATAGAGAAGATTGATGATAATTTTTTCATCCTGGAGGAGCTGTTGAAGAAGTTGCTCGAGGGTCAAACCAAGACGACATTGTTGGAGGTGAGGGAGTCACCGGCAAGCAACGAAGAGGGGAAAAAATCCTATCCGATAAGACAAATGGAAGATTAGGAGGTGGAGATTCTGGAGGGAGAAGGGACTAGAGTCTATTCTAAGAGTGGTCTGTAGACGGTATGGGGAGAGGTGTGAGGAGGTCAGGCATGAATGAATGGGTGTTGAAGTTGAGAGGAGAGGGACATAATTTGAAAGGAAAGGGACTGATTATGATCGAAGGGTACTGAATTTGAAAGAAGAGGGGTTGAATTTGAAAGGAAAAGGGCTAATTATGATCTAAGGGTGTTTGAATTTGAAAGAAGGTGCGGTTTTGACGAAAGTTTGGTATGAGCATAGAAGAGATGATTGGAATCTTAGGGGAACCACTTCCTTGGGGAATGAGAAATTATGGAGAAAACATAGGGTACATAGGAGATCCAAGAGGTGAGGAAGTTGAAGATGTCTATTTTGAGGAAGGTAATGCACGTGAGTGGATATAACAGGTGGAAATGTACTTATCATCAATAGGTTGATGGAGGAGGAGAGTCTAACGTTGGCGAGATGTGCTTGGAGGGAAAAGCATTGACATGATACTAGTGGAGGGATATACGAGGCGACCATACGTACCTAAAAGGAATTTAAGGACTGCTTGTTGGAACATTTCAAAACAAGTAGGGAGGGACTTCTATGAGCAGATCTTTGCTCTGACGTAGGAGGATAGTGGCGGAGTGCCCGTGAGCAGTTTGAGCACCTGACCAGCCTAGAGGGAAACTTTATGAAAGAGCTTAGACTTGATATTTGGACTGCAGTAGAGTGATGAGACTCGTGATTTGGGAAGGCTATGGAGCTAGCCCAGTTAGTGGAGGATTAGAAGCACCTGGAGAGATGGGATGTAGGTAGCAAACAGGAGTGTATATGTTCGGGTTTAGGATAACCGCCACCTTTTTGGATTCTAGGAGCCGACACGGGTATTCATAGGGAGATCTCGAAGGAAGGAGAAGACTGTTGGAGGGAGACTTGGAGAAAATTTCAAGAAGCTCACAGTAAATAAGTTACAAGAAAAGAGGGCGAAGGGCTGTGTTTCAGATGTGAGGAGAGGTATACATCGAGAACTTAAGTGTAAGGACCAAACTCTCCCAGTTCTCACATTTGTGATGACGAGAAAATTGAGGAGAAGGTGCTGTCTTTCTACCTGAGAACAAGTTGAAGTCTTTGAAAGGGGTAGGTGAAAGCCGCTATCCTCCATGGCTAATCGTATCTATAACTCCATCTGTTCTTCCATCGGCCTGCTTGTGTCGATTGTAAAGGTCTACAACCATTTTGTCCTACGGGATAGTGTGATCGTACCCTTTGCATTCGAATCACACGAGCGGAATCCTTTCGGAGACCCACACACTCTAACTGCAGTCCAAATATCAAGTCTAAGCTCTTTCATAAAGTTTCCCTCTAGGCTGGTCAGGTGCTCAAACTGTTCACGGCACTCCGCCACTATCCCTCCTACGTCAGAGCAAAGAGCTGCTCATAGAAGTCCCCTCCCCTGCTTGTTTTGAAATGTTCCAACAAGCAGTCCTTAAATTCCTTTTAGGTACGTATGGGTCGCCTCGTATCCCTCCACTAGTATCATGTCAATGCTTTTCCCTCCAAGCACATCTCGGCCAACGTTAGACTCTCCTCCTCCATCAACCTATTGATGATAAAGTACATTTCCACCTTGTATATCCACTCACGTGCATTACCTTCCTCAAAAATAGACATCTTCAACTTCCTCACCCTTGGATCTCCTATGTACCCTATGTTTTCTCCATAATTTCTCATTCCCCAAGGAGGTGGTTCCCCCTAAGATTCTCAATCATCTCTTCTATGCTCATACCCAAACCTTTCGTCAAAACCGCACCTTCTTTCAAATTCAACACCCCTTAGATCATAATTAGCCCTTTTCCTTTCAAATTCAACCCCTCTTCTTTCAAATTCAGTACCCCTTCGATCATAATCAGTCCCTTTCCTTTCAAATTATGTCCCTCTCCTCTCAACTTCAACACCCATTCATTCATGCCTGACCTCCTCATGCCTCTCCCCATACCGTCTACCAGACCACTCCTTAGGAATAGACTCTAGTCCCTTCTCCCTCCAGAATCTCCACCTCCTAATCTTCCATTTGTCTTATCGGATTAGGATTTTTTTCCCTCTTCGTTGCTTGCCGGTGACTTCCCTCACCTCCAACAATGTCGTCTTGGTTTGACCCTCGAGCAACTTCTTCAACAGCTCCTCCAGGATGAAAAATTTATCATCAATCTTCTCATGGACAGCTGAAATTTGACTTTTGAAATCTAAAAATTGAGTTTGGAGATCCGAAATTTTATATTTCAATTGTCTGATCTCCCCCTCCAACACTTTTACCTTCCTTCCGGACATGAATACCCAATTCTAGGCTCTAAATATCAAAAACGGCCAAAAAAACAGCGGATCTGGTCTTCAAACAGTAACAATTAGCAATACAAAGGGGAGAAAACGCAGCATAAATCAGCAAGGAAGTCCTATTTCCATCCAGGACAAGGCTCTAATACCAATTTGATTGAAAGTGGATGCAATTTCAACAAAGTCAAAAAACAGCACAAGAAATTAAGGAAGAAGAGCACACAAGAACTCTTTTTTATTAATACAACCAACAAGAAAAACACAAAATACAATTGGATCTTCAATTGGAGAGGAAGATCCGGCTCTCCCAAATCCCTAGCCTCCTGCTCAAGCCCAATCAACCTAAGAACAATCTAAATTCAACAAACCAAACATAACCCTGACCCTAAGGAAACCACCTACTTAAAGCAAACAACAATTTTCGAAATCCCCAAACATCCCTCCTATATTGGCTTTCCCTCCTAACCTCCGCCTTTCTCTTATTCAAAATTGCTCTTGGGCCCCACCCAAAAGGGTAGGCAATCATCCAAGGCGGAAGCCTATTCCGCCTCAAATAGGATGAAGCCTGTTCCACCTCAAATATGATAGAGCCTAGAGCCAGTCCAGGAAGGACCGATTGGACCAATCCACGAGGGACCGGTCTAACATAGTGTTTATTAAATACAATGCATTTGGATACTCAAGTTTATTTAATTAATATTAATGTAAATTTAGGAAACAAATTTTTTTGTGTTTAAATGGCTATATAAATTGAATAAAAAGTTTTTATAAATATATCTATAAATTTTATTTGGGCATGATAGTGACAATGGGAATGAGATCAATAGGGATGGCGAAAAAAATGGATGGTCAATAGAGATGGCAGCGATGAAAAGGACTGAGTCAGTGGGTTAACTTGTTGGAGGTGATGTGGGGACATAAGACAATCAAGAAGTCATGGGAACGATTTCATAGCAATGGAAAAGATAGAGTTAATAAGGTCATGGAAATGAGATCGCAACAACTAAGGACACGTAGACATTGGGAATGCTATCACAATGATGGTAGAGTCTCATGACAGGGCTTCGAGAAACACGGATAAGCATGAAATATTTCAAATTTGCATGATTTGAGTGAATTTAGAATACATCAAACATAGGCTATTGGGAGTGTTCTAAAATCATTAAAAACTACTTTGTGTTTGTTTCAGTTCCTATCACACACCTGACAATTTTTAAAACCACTAATACATCAAAACAAAAAGTCCCTACAAAAAAAAGTAGAACAAAGGTAGCTAAGATGAAGTTGTGCAAAAAAAAAATTTGCATGAAAGTGATTTAATACCTAATATAGGACTAAACAAGGGCAAATGGAGAATGAAGATTCATAAAACAGCCCCATACAAGTAAGGTGGTTTTTAATGATGACAACGATGATGATGACGATGATGATGATGATGATGATGATGATGATGTGATTATGATAAAAATCTAATAAATCGAGAACTCACAAATGAGACTTTTCTAAACACCAAATCACTTACCTGTATTGCAAGATCAAGAGTGTCAGAACCAACAGGATGAGGACCAAATCCAGCCAAATTCTTGACATGCAACAAGGATAAAGCTTCTGAAAAACCCCGTTTCCCTGCCTGCTCAGCTGTTAAGGGCATAGGAAGATTATTATATTGAAAATAATAGATTGCCCATGAGCCATTTAGCAGGAGGACAACCAAGGATAGCCATAAAGATCCCGTCCTATTAGTTCTATTGGCCTTTTGATCATTTGAAACTTCAACACTAGGTTCACCTGCCATCTTATAAATGTGTTTCTTTACAAATTGAACACCTGTTAAGAATAAGTCTTCCAATCAGCAAAACCAGGAATATGTATAAAATTAGGAATCCTACATACAAAATTAGAAGCCTAAAATGCAACAAATATATCATAATATACTTAATTTCCAAATGATGACGTAGAGCACCTATAACTCATGCAATCAGCCCTTCCAGTAGCATATATAAAACAAGAAACCAAATTAGCAGCCTAAAATGCACGAAATAAATCATAATATGCTGAATTTTAAAATGATATCACCGTTTGATTATTAAGACATTTTTTCTTTCAGTAACTACTTTATCCTTTTGGAGATGTAGGTTTGTTAGACTTGCACTGTAACAGAATATTATGGCAATAAGATTAAACAGATTTAATTGTCAGGACTAAAACAAAATTCCTTATTATTAATGCACCAACATACAAGTTAAGGGTATCATAAAGCTGGATAAAACTAGTTACAAGACAAGCATACACTTTTTTAAGAATAGACTCAATTCTCATTCAAATGATTGGATGAACAGTAAAAGATTTGCAAGGAGAATGAACTCTAAATTTCTAAGAAGATAGTAGTCTGACTCTATATCTATATGTGTTTGTGTGTACAGCAACCACATGTATATCATGAGATAAACTTCTTCCATTAAGAAGTTCAATTGTTTTAATAGGACTCAATGGAGAAAAAGGATTCATGTAGCCGACCCCACGTAGTGGGATAAAGGCTTGATGTTGTTGTTGTTGTTGTTGTTGTTGTTGTTTATTTGTTTTCCTAATTTCATTCACGATAATTTCTTTAGGATCAATGATAAATTTAAAAATACAATTCTTTTTAAAATTTTCTTGAATAGGTCCATATTGAATATATTTTTGTAACAAATATCATGCAGTAAGAATTTCCTAGAATCATACTAACATAATCAAGTTTATAAAAAGGGTTTATTTGTATAATTTTCTTTTTGCTACAGGGATATTTACTATTTTTATGTACTGTAGGGCTTTTTGCAAATGCTGCTTTGTAACTGACAGCATGGATTCTATTTAAAGCTGCTCCTTCCAATTTTTCAATAAGATTTCATAATTCAATTTCTTGGGGTGGATTATCATGTCCTTGGAAGGAGGTTGTAGTGGAGTCATAGCCTCTGCAATTGACCAATCAAAGCTATGAAGCTATTAATTTACCGGTATGTCAAGTTCATAAGAAGGGTTATTTGTATAATTTTCTTTTTGTTAAAGGGGTGCTTATTATCTTTGTGTTGTAGGCTATTGTTATAATTGTTGCTTTGTTATTGAGGTCCTGGGGTCTATTTAAAGCTTCTTGTTCTTGTAATTTTCTCATTGATCAATAAGATTTCATAATTCAATTTCTTAGGGTGGATTCCCATGTCCTTGGAAGGAGGTTGTAGTGTAGACCAGTCAAAACTATGAAGCTCTTGCAGCATGCAATCAACAGAAAAGTGCAGGAACACTCAGGAAAAAACATTCATTGCAACAACACTGTAATGACAGCAAGATCTTCAATGCCCGAAGCAAGGTTGGGAAGCTATCCGAGCGATGGTGGTATGCAATAACAGCATCGAAGGAAGGGAGAAATGGTTGCAAACAACTTACAGTGCAAGGGGATCACTGGTCTACGGAATCAATAGCCAAAGTAAACTTTTTCTCAAAGAAAATGAACGGGAATGCAAAAACATCCTTGAGTTGTCCAATTGAGTTATAACTCCAGGTTCTTGAAATTCTTTTAGTTTCTTGGAATCTCCTCTTTATTTTCTTTCAGTATCAAGTAGTATTAGAACCTAGAAAGATGCCTCAAATTAAGAAATGCTAATGCCCTACCCAAGAATTCACGATGAATGAATTGCAACAATGACTTGCAAGCGGTGCCAAGAGCTCATTCCTTCGATTTAAATAAGAACCAAGAAGGCTGAGAAATGGAGAACCCTCACCACCAAATGCAACAAGAATTATCAAAGGAGGACAAGCAGTCAAGAACTACCAACAATTTCTAAGAAAGCAACCAAAAATGGTTTATCAAGATTTTTTAGCAAAGATAGATTTTCCAAATTTTGGAAGTGGCTTGAATCCGAATACTACAACAACAAGTATTTATCCTACTATGTAGGGTCAACTATGAATCACTTTTCTCCATTGTATCTTATTAAGAGTTAAATTCTCATTTAAATCTAATAAGAAAATATCATTTTTAATACTTTCCACCTAAGTCTTATTAGGTTTACATCTACCTTTTTTAGCATAAGCCGAATCTAATGCATCTGCTCTCCCAACAGGGCCATCGAAAGGCAGACGTTTTATGTGACTAAATCATCTAAGGCGACTCGCCACTGGAGCTACTCCAACCTTTCCACATATAAACTCTTTTTGTTTTCTATAACTAAGTATAAAGCCACTCATCCACCTAAGAATCCTCATCTCTGCAATATTTAGCTTGAATCTGAATGATTTCATTAATCGGTAGGACACCATAAAGTACATCTTTGATTACAAAGAAGTGTCAACTCATAAAAAGGTCAAGTTTGTGGTCATCAACTTGAAAAATAATTATTCTATTTGGTGAGAGAGCCTTAAAAGAAACCAGAATCACGAAGTAAGGGAAAGATTGTCACATGGGAAAAGATGAAAAATTTACAAAGAAGGTGGTTAACTACTTATTTTCATCAAGATACCTTCATTAAGTTGTCCTTTCTCTTAAATTATGTATCCTTTTAAAATTAAGAAATAAAGAATTCATTATCCTAAAGTGAATATTACAAAACATGATTATAGTTTTAGATCTGATAAGAGATCATATCTATATAATTGAAGTTAAATTTAGCGACCTCAAATATTTTAACATCTATCAAAGTTAATATTAAATCCAAAAAAAATAAAAATAAAAAAGTAAAGTGGCGCATAACAAAGTCTTGTTTTAATAAAAACCTACAATATTATGCACAATTTCAGCATATTGCATCTTGTAGAAAAGTTAGAACTAAAAATTTTAATCTAAGCCATTAGAATCAATTCTATGTGCCTGACTTTATAATTCTTTGTATCTTCAAGAAGATGAATTGCCCCACCAATGCTATCAAAAGTGATAGAATTCTCCACAAACTAAATGGAAGGTTTTTGTTTCAAAACAAAGGTTCTTATTTCAAACATAGTGTCCTTATCAATGTTAGGAACAGATCAATTTAGGTATTTCTCATTGATATAAAATTTTATCATATGAGACTTCTTAATATTTGCAAATTTCATTATTAAAGAACTTCGCCTATATGAGAATAGGCCAAGTTTCAAATTCAAGCATAAATGTACATCAAAATAGTTAAAAAAACAATGCCAATGGCTTTACTAAATTTGTAAAAACAACCTTCCTTCATCCAGATATATATAAAAGGACTACATTTACTATTACATGTAATGTGATAATGACATTTAATAACAAAGAAGTTGACATATGGCCTGGACATGCACACTACCTAAAAAATAAATAAAGAAGGGCTTTATACTGATTTTTCATTCAACCTGTAGATTAGGAGTCGTGATACGAATTGATCCCTCTTATTCTACTGAATCACAATTAGCCATTGTTATAGAAAATGGTTGCATAAATCGGACGAGTGGTAATAATTTCTACAAATTCAACTAAACATAATAAGGTTTAAAAAAAACGATAAACATCACTGAAACATCGTTGAAGAATAGCATAATAGTGTTCCATCCATCCACGCATGCCACAAATAGGTTTCTCACTCGTATCACAATACCATAGAGATTACTAGCTTTTCAAACTACCATTTATATATTAAAACAGCATAGAAAATTGCAGCAGATTCATGACTGCCATTTCCAGTGGTGGAAACTTGAAGCATTAAACAGTAAAATAAGATAAATTTATAAAACAAGATTAGAGGATTACCTCGGTTTTTCTCAACACCTAAGCGCAATCCAATTATATAAGGAAATCAAAAACAATGAAGCCGAAAACTCAGAGATTGGAGACATAGTTTGGTCGCGACATGAAGAACTCGCCTCTAATGTTAACCCTAATCTGAGATCGACGAGTGGTTTGACTTGCAAAGAAGACAAATATGTATGGAGGGAGGGGAATAGATCAAGGAGAGAAAAAATCGAGAAACCGTGCATTGAAATTTGAAAGACCGAATTGAACCGTCAAAAATCAGTCGAACCGGAGCTGGTGGGTGAAAAAAAACCGAAAACAGTCAAAAACAGTATAAAAACTTAAAAATTTGTGATGATAATTTTTAAATGTTTTTATTTTATTTTAACAATATAATTTTTAAATATATATATTTAAAACTTATGGTTTAAAATTTGACTTTTAAAATATAAATAAAAAAGAATAGCTCTTCCACAAACAACAAATTATTCTGTGCGGACGCCGAACGCTGTCCAGAGATCAACCAGATGTGTTCATGTTACATGTGTGCTCCAGGTACCAGTGACTTGGACTGCGTGTCGGTATCACTGCGTTGCGCATTTTGTTGAAATTTTCGTTGAATGACGTTCTACGTTCGATCTGTTGCAACCGAATAATTTCCCTTCACCCAAAAAATGTTTGGATTAAAAATTTTGAAGTTGTGAGGTAAGTCTTCGTTTTGGAGATCAATTTTTTTATTTTTTAAAAAAAATAATTTTTTTTAATAAAAAAAAAATTTAATTAACAGATATTTTGTAACTTAAAATTTTTGTTAACCAAAGTTGTCCCAAATGAGGATAAGAAATGAGTTTTAAAAACAAATCAAAAATCTATTAAAGCCACCCAAATAAAAGCATTTTTTCCGACAGCTTAAGCTTTATTATTTTCTGCTTCAAAAATATTTCTTTCGAAAAGCATTTTTTAAAGTAATGAAAATAATAAATATTTGATAATTTAATAAATATTTAAAAAATATGATCTAGAATTTATTTTATTATTTGAGATTTAGATACCAAAAATATTTGAGCTAAATTAATATTTATTATTTAAAAATAATAGATTTAATTTGTAGATAAAAAAGGCAGTTATATGCAATTTTTCGCCAAAAATGCTTCCTAACTACCCCCCTTTATCGATATTATAATATCATAAGCTTTAAGACTAGAAAAAATTCCTATGCACGTGACTAAAAAATAAGAAAAAATTTATATTTTAAATATTTTGATATATTATCATTGTTAAGTTGAAAAATTTTAAATTTCATTATTATGGACATAATTATAATCATTAATTTTACCTAGTTTTATTGCAACATGCATTAAATGCACGTGAATAAAAAATTTAAAAATAAAAACTCAATCAATTGACTATTCTTGTTATGAAGCTCCCAAACAGCGTTTCGGGTCCTTAATATTGGCTCATGTTGGCGCCTCGGATTGAGTTGATTTGGTCACATTACATTGTCGTTGGATTTGTACTTCTGAGTACGCTCTGTTCGACTGTTAAGTTTGTTGAAATCGCGAAAGGTTCAGATGGTCTCTGAATTTTATTTTTAAAGTTTCCAACTTTATTTGCCACGAGATTCGTGCCGATCAAGATTAATTTTTTTGAACGATGTAATCAGTTGCCCCTCTATTTTTTGACTGTCGATGCTCGGGGATATTGAAAATTACTTTGTTCCGATATTTACATTTGTTGAATCGCAAAAAATTGATTTACAAACTGTTGCGTCCTGAATATTCGCAGCTGCGGAGAGAAATACTATGTTTAATGTCTTAGCATTGACGAAGATATCAGCACACAATGCAAGATAAGTGAGAAGTGATAACATTCATAGAGGAACACCAGAGTTTTTTACGTTGGAAAACCTAAAAAGGGGGAAAAAACCATGGAGCCTAGCCCAGTTGAAAATGATCCACTAGAATTGAGTCGGTTACAAAGGCTGAATCGCTCTAAGGAAGATCAGATTACACAGTCAGCAATAGTTACAATAGAAATCAGGATGTTCAGATGGTCTCGAATTCATTTTTAAGTTTTCCAACTTTGAATTCTACATTGAGATTTCGGCCCGATCAAGATAAACTTTTGTATGATGTTATCAAGTTGTCCCCCTAATTTCGCGTGTCGAAGCTTAGGAGGCCGAAAAATATTGCATGTAGCTGGCGAAAAAAATTTTCACGTGACTTGGATGTTGTCTGATCGTGGTGTAGGAAGGTCCCGGAAAACAACTTGAAAAAGTTGTCAAAGTTGAGTCCGGAACATCGAAAAAACGGTTCCGGTGACCCCAAAAAACGTCGATTACGCATTTTCGGGCCCAAAATTGGGCCAAAATAATATACTCTAACATTATAATTTAAATAATAAAATAGTATAATAATATCAAGTCTTCATTAGTGGAGAGTTGGTAAGTTGTTTTGCCATCATGCCCAAGTCCGGGTCTGAATCCAGGGAGCATGGATGTTTTGTGGATGAGTGGAAAGGCAGTGCATGCCATAAGGATCGATGAGTGGAAGTGGCATTTGCGAGATCGATGATGTGGCAACCCATAACCATGATGGGTCATGAGCTGACGTCGGCCCGACACATATCGTGGATAACGTTGGCACCCATGACCTGTTGGGTAATGGCTGATGTGGTCACGACATTGAGATCTGGATCCGATTTTGGTGACTTTGCCCACAATATGCATATCGTGGTGACATGGCATTCATAACCTGGTTGGGTCATGCTGAATGTGCAGGCCATGCAGACAGATCGATTTTAACGTGGTAGTTGCCACAGATGACGGATCAGGTAACGTGGCGCGCATATGTATAAGGGTGGATTGAATGACGTGGCTGAATGATTGTAGCACCGAAAATTTTTTTTTTCATGGAGGAGAGGGATTGAGAGGGAGAGAGGGAGAGTAGCGTAGAACTCCCTCTTTTTCCGATAATAGGCCACCTGGGCCTATTTCTTTTTTGCACCTCTCCTCTTCTCTCTTCTCTCAGTATGAGGCCTTCCCCTACCCATTAGTAATCCATGTTCCGAAATAGTAGTGTCCCTCTTGTGCAATTGTACAATAAGAAAGTCGCTGGAGTGATCGAGTAATGTCTGGCAGGACTTCGGCCTTTGGATGATATAAGGCAGAGCTATCGGGCCCTTAGATGAAAGGTCTGACAAATGGTTGAGAATCTCAAGGTTGCCTGGCAAATTATCGAGAGCTTCAAGAATGAAAGGGACTGTAAGAGTCGTCCTAAGAGCGTCTTATGGTAGTGATCCGGCGTGTTTCAACTTTGCGACGGTCGTTAGCGTCATGATTCGGTGGAGCAATAGAGCCGTTAGGTGGTGTCCAGCGAAAATGTCACAGGTGTATAGACGGGTGGTCCGGTGGGAGCATCAGGCGTCAGGTGAGTGGTTCCAGGTGGTATATACAATAGCACTGTGACGGCGTTAATTAAGCGGTGGTACCGTGGAGCACAGCGGATCAGGTGGTGGTCCGACGATATAATGTCAGTGACGGCTTTTAGGCGGTGGTCCAGTGGAGAGATCAAGGGTTAGTGGAGGTCTCGGAGTGGTTGGGATGGACGCACCGATCTTGGAATCCTTGATCAACGAACCATTCGGATTTGACGGTATTGAATGTCTCAAGTGATGTCATGAATTTAATGATCCTTGGTAAGTCGTTGGATCTTCTCGTTCAGACGCTTAGATTTGACAATAAGCTTGTTTATGTTTGGAACTCCGTTTTCGGTAATCCAAATGTAGTTTGAACCTATCACAAACAGATGCTTTCGGTTCTTGATTTGGGTACCATTTGGCTCAAATTGGGGTCGAATTTGGTGTCGTTGGGTTCGTATTGCCCTCTGATTTACGCTCAGTATCAGCACTGTAAGCTTTGCTGAAAAGGAGTTTTCAAATTGCTCCTCGATTTTATTTTCGAAACTTATCCATTACAGATTTGCTTTGAGCATTAGTAGCCATATAGGGTTGTAATCGCCTTCTTAAGAACGAGTCATCCCATCTGTAATCTAACTCACAGTATCTAGTGGAATCATTTTCAACTGGGCTAGGGCCCCATGGTTTTCCCTTTCTCGAAAGGTTGTCCTACATAAAAAAATCTTAGTGCTTCTCTGGTGCTGTGAGCCTGGATATGCGGCTATAACGGCATAATACGAATAATTAAAAACTCAATCGCCGCGATATACTTCTAGTCTCATCAACAGTTCTAATTATATTTTTTTAATAAAACAATTAAAATATTTTAATTTATATCTTTATTTTTTATAATTTAATTTTATAATTATTAATTAATATTTTACAAAAATGTTAATTAATTTCTTAACAATAATATATCGCAACAAAAATCATGTCCACAATAAAAACAGTTCACACATTTCTATTTCACCCAATTTTGCATTACAAAGAACAACGGAAGAATAACTCAACCTAAATGCAATAAAAAAATAGTATATTTGATATATGCTAAAGGCACTATAATTAGTTGCCATTTACTATTAAATAATAATAATGAGTACCGACTATATATAGCACTAACATCTGAATGACAGGAATTCGTTCGATACAATTAATAGTTATATGAATCTTCAATAACCCCAAAGAAATTACCATAAACTGCATATGTAAGCCTATCTATTTAGTATTTAGAATCAAAAAATGATAATGTGTGCCTTAACAGAATTTAAAAAAATGCTACCAGAATCATGACCATAAAAATCTCTTATCCTCAACGACTATATGGTGAACAAATGGAGTTTCAGCATTGATTTTTTTTTTTTTGAAGTTATATCATTATCAGGTGCTAAAGATAGTCATTGATAACCCTTCAAATTGAGAAGACTACTACAAAAACATGTCCATTACCGGCGGATTTTCACTTGGCGGAGTTCCGCGCGCGAATGTTTCCGGCAGTTCTCTTCCGAGCGCATATCCTGACAGATAAAGGCTCAAGTATTTTTGCGGACTATCTTTTCGACAGAATCGACGGATCTTTCCGATCGCGGATTTTTTTCCGGAGAGATTTCCGACGGGAATTTCTCAGAGGATTTAAAAATTTTATGGAAATAAAATAATTTGCATAAATTATTTATAATCAATTTTAACTATAATAAATAACTTACTTACATAAACTTCAATATTTTATTTAAAGTGTTTTAAAATAATATAAAAAAGATTACTAAATTAAAATTAATTTTATTAATTAAATTAATAAACTTATTTTACATTATTTATTAATTTTAACCAATTTATTTAATAGTTAAACTGAAATAATTTAAATTGTTATTTATCTTTTAAATAATTAAATTTAAGTTTTCAATCTACTATATATATAATATAAAATAGATTTGAATTAAGACATATTTTTACTCCTCGTCAAAGTGGTTGCACCGCGTTGTTGTTCCTTCGCAGGAGGTGGGCTTGGCGGCGGTTTAAATCCACGCAGGGAGCTTTCGGCAGCCGTCACAGTGCCGCGGCGCGTGGGCAAGGGGAATTGGCAGGTCGGGCGGGGTTACTATTTTTTTTTTCAAGGGGTGGGGTTCGGGGGACGTGAAGGGATTCGGTTCCCAGCCCGGGGGCAATTGATTGGCACCAGGGGCGGGTCAGGTTCACTCGGCAGGCGGGAATTAATAATCGGGGGCTGGCTTGTGTTTCACGCGGCCCAGACATGCAGAAAGCAGAGTCCGCATTACAACATTGAATTTTTTTTTTGAATTACCGGTTCAGTAATTCTTAATAATCTCTGTACGATAAATACTTTTTTTTCCAGTCTCTTGTATTATCATTTCGTCGGAAATTCGATCTGGAAACAATACTTCGGGGTAATTTATTTTACGCGGAAGTCCTTTTACCGACCGCGAACCAATATCCGCGCACGGACATATTCCTTCGAAGTGCGCCGAAACGCAGATTTCCGCTTCGGATTTACATTACCGGCGAATATAATCCGCCGTAAGTAGCTGGGTTTTCTGTAGTGAAGAGAACTTCAACCATGGATTCATTACATTTATTGTTACCAGGTAATTCACACAAACTCAATCAGTCGCTAATGCTTGCCTTCAATAAGCCCCCCATATAAACCTGATGTATCTTTAGCATGTTTCACATTAAGAGGTGTTCCAAGAACTGTAGATATTATTGCACTATTATTAAGTAGCAAGAAAAGGACATTAGCAAAAAAAACTATTCTTCAAAAGCTGAACTGAAATGTTATCTAAAACAAAACTCATTGATTATATAGGAATTGTTTGACAGAAGATTTCATCGTGATGTTGAAATGGATGACTGCACAAAATCAGATATAGAACTATAAGGTGATGCATATATTCTTAAAAATACAAGATGCGCGACAATCCATTAACCACGTGCCACATAAATGTCATGTGTAATAAAAATTATAAAATTATAAATTCATATTTTCGAATATTTTTATTATATTATCACAAAGAAAAATATGCACACATTTTAATTTACTCATTCTAATTTATTATCAATAGCACATAAACCAAACATCCAAGATGTAATTATTAGATAAATAATATTTATTTTTCACTTAATTCTTAGAGGCAAAACACAACCGAAAGAGTGGTAAAATGCATCTTCGTCGAAATAAAAATAGATGGTGGAGAATAGCCAAAAAGTGCGCAAGGAAAGAAGAATCATTATTTTTGTGGCGAATGCAGTCGTGACTGTCTATCCCATAGGAGAACAAGGTGAAGAAGCTTCTTTAGCGACTCCTTCAAAACTCTTCTTCATGAAGTGAAACACGTGAATTGCTAATAACGTTGTAGATAAAGACAAAGAAGCTTATTTAGCGACTCTTTCATAACCCTTCTTCATGCAAAGCACGTGAAGCCAACGGTGTTGTAGAAGAAGACAAAGAGGCTTAATAGCGAAGGAAGAAGCATACCTTCGTAGTGAGCTCACTACCATCATAGAAGAAGACATTAAAGTTTCTTTTGCAACTCTTTCAAAATTTTTCTCCACACAACATATGTGAACCCATTGTAGAAGAAGAGGCTAATAGCGAAGAAATGAAGAGATGCAAGCAATCAAAAGTGGACATTTATTTTGGTATTAAAGTTTGATGGATATGATTTTTTTTTGGAATAATCAAAAGCCACTTTTATATAATGGCATAGATAAACAGAAAAAAAAAAAAAAGAAGTTGATGTAATAGTTTAAAAAACATATTGAGGGATAAGAAGCAAATGACATTCCAAAAAAGCTTTATTTTACGGATGAAATAGTATTACATTCGGGCTTCTCATCATCAATCTACATTACTCTGATTGTAATACAATCGCTCCCATTCGAACTAAAACCATAAGCCAGGAACAAAGAACGTCGCAACTTCCGAGCCAATAGGAACATGAACAAAGAAGGCTTGACAAAGATCGTTACCTTCACAATGAACTCCCAACGTGACTTCCGAGCAACGAAGGCGAAGAAGCGGCAAGTCCGACAGGACAAACGAAGGTGAAGAAGCAACAATTCTTTCAAAAAATTTTATTGACATGATGCCTTAAAGTTGAGTAGGAACAAGAACCGAAGGCCACAAAATCTAACTGACGGTATTCTTCACGCGAAGCCTTAAATTTATGTTGTTGGAGGTATTCGAAGGGACTCGAGGCAGCCAAACGCTCAACAATAAGGCAAGCGTTCGTTTTAGTGGGATCCGAAGAGGTGTTCATAAATATATTAATTTTATGAATAAAGTTATAATTATTAATTAATTATAATGATAATAATTAAAATGAAAGGTTAAGATTTGATTTAAATAATTATAATTAATTAAAATGAATGGCTACCAATTTTGTACATTTAATTTTAATAAGTAGTTTAAATTTATTGATCATTAATATTATTTAATATAACGGGTTATATAAAAAGTTTTTTTGTGGCTTATGTAATAACTATTACAATTCTTTTAATTAAATCCAATTAAGATAATACAATAATAAATCCAATATGAAATGAAAGGTTGAGATACTGGATACGTTTACTTTAATAATTAGCTTAAATTTATTAATCATTAATACTATTTAATGCAACATGTTATCTAAAAAGTTTTTTTTTTTTGTGAATATTTCTGTAATAACCATTGCATTTTTCTTAATTAAATGCAATTTAGAGAATACATTAATAAATTGTAGCCAATATTAAATGAAAGGTTGAAGTTATAATAATTTCGGAAATTAATTGATTAGTTGAAAGCAGTTTTTGGATTGATAGCAGTTTTAATAATTTTGGAAACAGCTTAATTAATTATTTGAAAAGCGGTTTTAAAAATAGGAAGTAAAGTGGGCGTATGAGATGGTTTGGTACTGCAGTTTTAGAATTAAAGCATTAATAATTTCAGACTGCTTAATTAATATAAATAAATGTTTTATAGGAAATGATAAATCATAGAATTTGAAGAGTTATATATGAACGTTGTAGATTAATTTAAAATTTATAGATGAACGATCCAGATTTGCTATGAGTGGATTCCCAAGTCACATTTATATAGTAGATAGATAGATAGATATAGATACATGTTCATCTAAGGCATGACACGTAATGATCATCCTAAACTCTCGGTAATTTACATGCATAATCATCTTAAAAGAAATATAAAAATGATAAATTCAAAACACTTTTCAAAGTGTTAGAAGTAGATGGCCTTAGACTAAGGCTTCGTTTGGGACGGCTTTTTTCTAAAACGGAGTTTTAGTACAAAATTTTTATTTTTGTATTAAAACTCTGTTTTAGAAAGCAATAAAAAAGTCGTCCCAAACGAAGCCTAAGTCAAATTCTACATTATAGATTCAGATGCTTTCTTAATACTATTCTTAACAGACCCTGGCTTCAAGAGTATAAAATGATGCTTTCTGCTCTTCATCAGTGTATTAAGTACGTTCGTGAGGCTGTTGAAAATTGTATATAGGGATATTTCAACCATTCTCGATTCATAAAAGTAGATATATACGAAGATGTCCCAAATTATTTGTCAAAAATGAAGACAACATGTTCATATTATCAGCAGAATTCAAGTTGGATGGTTGAAGT
>NW_021480119.1:0-219 GCF_001605985.2 Dendrobium catenatum | reverse complement strand
GCCTATCAACAGCTCGGATCATGTTGTACCGTGGTTCAGTGCAGCCGTGTATGCCACTCAGGCGTTCGGATCTTGTTCCACCGAGATCTGAGCCTTCTGCTCGGATCAAGCGGCGATCGGACGGCCTGTGTACGAGCCAACGTGGATGAGTGGCTTAGCGGGACCACCGCCGCATGATTGGCCAATCAAGGCCAATGATTGCGGTAGCGCAGTCATCGG
>NW_021480118.1:0-207 GCF_001605985.2 Dendrobium catenatum | reverse complement strand
CCATGTGCTTTATCTAAAGTTGGAAACTTTAATACAATAGTCCACTTAAAATTCATTATTTGTTTTGCAAACCAAGGTAAATATGAGTGACCTAGGACTGCAAACATACTGAACCGAGTCGAGTATGTGAGTGTTCATGTTTGAGTTCATTTATTATTAGCTTGTTCAAATTTGGTTTGTGTTTGATTCGAGCTTTATTAACCTGTG
>NW_021480117.1:0-312 GCF_001605985.2 Dendrobium catenatum | reverse complement strand
GTATATTAATGATTTTCAATAAGATATTTTTACATTTAATATGTATTAAAATATGTTTAAAGTTGTTAGAATTCATAGAATTTGAGAATGGTAAAAATACCTTCTAATTATTATACAAAATTAACCCTATTTATAGATCTATACATGATGTCTTAATAAAAAAATAAATAACTTCTAATTGATACATAATTGACTCAATATAATCCTTCCTAATTCAGCTATCAAAATATAGAAGGATATTGTTGTGATCCAGGTGAGCTTCCCACGAATTCTCATACTGACCGTGGGATCAAATGCCAAGGGATGACTGAG
>NW_021480116.1:0-276 GCF_001605985.2 Dendrobium catenatum | reverse complement strand
TTACAGAGTCTAAAGATCTAAATATTTATTTTATTGATAATCTTCTTAGTTCCCTCATTGCTTATGAGCAAGGAGTAAGTCAAAGAAAGATTGATGCAGGTGAATCACGAAAGGAGAAGAATATTGCACTAAAAGTGGAAGAGTTAGAGAGTGAACACTCTCAACCTGAGGATGAAGATGATATTGCATTAATGACTAGACAATTCAGAAGCTTTTTAAAGAGGAAGCAGAAGAATATTGCCCAAAACTCAAATCTACTCCTAGCAAGGAGAAGGT
>NW_021480115.1:0-296 GCF_001605985.2 Dendrobium catenatum | reverse complement strand
CTAATTTACGTTGTCATTTATGATTTATTTTATGAATTTTAGCTTTTATTTAATGTTATTTCCTGTTCTACCCCTAGGTTAGTTTATTTGAGTGTGGTGGCCCAAGGGGCATTTTTGTAATTTTTAATGTTCTCATGATGTGGCTTATATATAGGGCCTTAAGCTATTATAATAGGGATGGTTGATGGATATGAAAATTTTGTGTTCCACACTTGTGTTCTTGCGAGAGAACGAGAGTGAGATTCCTGTGGGAAGGAATTAGGGCTGCAAGTGAACCAAACGTTCGACGAGCTACT
>NW_021480114.1:0-1534 GCF_001605985.2 Dendrobium catenatum | reverse complement strand
CTTCTTATGTGCGAAGAAAAGCTCATTGTTGGTCACAACTGTTTTCTAGGCAAGTTTCTTAACTTTGGTTAACATTTTCTTATGTCTTATTGATAGCATCCACGTTTAATCTTTCTTCATTGAACAGATATTGCCCACATATATAAGAAATTTATTGGTCCTCTTCCTTCGTCGATGGAGGAATTTGCTTTATCAGTCAACAAGATACTTCCCCACATTATCGACACCAAGCACCTCATAAGTTCTAACAATTTTATTCAGTATTTGATGAAGAAGAAAAAGAAATCATTGTCATCTGCCTTCTCTCTTTTGTGCCCACAACTATCTTCCACATCTCAGAATTTGGCTTCTACTCGTTCATTTGTTAAAGTCGATGTTCAAGCTGATGAACTGGGGTAGTAGTTCTATCTTCATTAAGGAGTCTTTCTTTTGCTATTGTCTATTGCCGTTTTACAGTATAATGTCTTGCTATTGTTCATAAATGGCCTAGATTAGCATACTTAATATGGTACACTGAAACACACAAACCAACACACTCAATGTGCATGTATATTTATTCCCCCTACATCTAGCTATGAATTTTAGGCATCGGGATGTTCTTGATACTTTGAAGAACAACCACAATTTTCTGTTTCACAAGTTACATCTTAAAGGCATTTAAAATCTTTGCATTTTATGAGCTCCAGTTATGTATATTTTGTGTTTAATTCCCTTTTTAGTCCATGCATATCATCTTTGAAGTGGAGGAATGCATTGGGCTTATTGTGTGATAGAAAAGTCCCCCTCACATTTAAGGGAAAATTCTATAAGATGGTGGTGAGACCTACAATTCTTTATGGTATAGAATGTTGCTTATTAAAAGAGAAGCATAATACTAAGTTAAGTGTTGCAGAGATGAGGATGCTCAGATGGATGAGTGGATTTACCCTTTGAGATAGGATACGAAATGAGCATATACGTGAAAAGGTTGGAGTAGCTCCATTGGAAGATAAGATTAGAGAGAGTCGCTTTAGATGGTATTGTCACATAAAACGACGGCCTTTTGATGACCCGATTAGGAAAGTGGAGGTATTAGATTTGACTTATATTAAGAAAGGTAAAGGTAGACCTAAAAAGACTTGGTTAGAAAATATTAGAAAAGATATTTCTTTATTAGATTTAAACGAGAATTTGACTTTTAATAGGACACAATGGAGAAAAAAAGATTAATGTAGTCGACCCCATGTAGTGGGACAAAGGCTTGATGTTGTTGTTGTTGTATAGCATAGCCTTTAGCTGATGTTAGGCTCAAGTTTTCTTAATGTGTAATGCCATACATTTTTTATTAAATAAAAACATGTCATCTATATTGATGGAGTACAGTCAGAATAAAAAAATGTAACGAGAGTATTTACTGAAGTATATTTTGTAGTTTGTTTCTTGAGAATCATTTGGTTGTTTGTAGTATGGCTTTCATTAAAAACAACCATTTTGGATATGGGTTGATTAATAAAGTCGTCAAGGTTCTGAAACGTCATATGTTTCCTCTAAAGCT
>NW_021480113.1:0-329 GCF_001605985.2 Dendrobium catenatum | reverse complement strand
TTCTATATTTTGATCATCTATATTTTCTTCCAGTAGTAGGATCTCCGAGCGACGACGCCATTGGATTTCCAATTCTTGATTAGGCACAAGGACTTCTTCGATCAGTGGGCTGCGATCGAAGTTAGTTTCTTCCTTAGGAGGGGATGGAGGGCGACGGGATCCCCTGGAGGATTCTCCAAAGTGTCTACCGTCTGGAGGAATGTCATTATGGGTCCTTTTTGAGGCCCATTTCAGACGTTGTTCATAGATAGGGGCGGATCTCTGGGAAGCCTCACCGGATGTCACGCCCAGATCAGTTCCTCTTCCTCTTCTTTCTTTTTCATTTCTTC
>NW_021480112.1:0-474 GCF_001605985.2 Dendrobium catenatum | reverse complement strand
TCGAACCTTAAGCTTCAGGCTGTCGAAAAACTTCAAGATTCTTCGGCTCAATTTTGTAAAAGTGTGTAGCCACAAAAGTCTCTTTCTTGACTTTTGAGTCTTGGTTTGTTGTAGAAGGTGTTGTCTCTATCTTTTGAAAGATCACCTGCATATACTTTGAAAAACACATTTGTATTCTTTAGCACAAAAGAATATTTGTATTGATAATTTTAAATATTTATTCGGGGATCTCGGCATGCAACGCGATGTCGACCCGAATAAATATTTAAAATGCCCCTTGTCTCCCAGGGACATTTTAGAATAGAATAAATTTGGAAATTTAAAATTTTAAATATTCATTTGGAGATCTCGACGTGTAACACGATGTTAACCCAAATGAATATTTAAAATGCCCCCTGTCTCGTCAGGACATTTTGGATAAGCTTTGTATCTTTGAGATTTTAAATATTTATTCGGGGATCTCAGCATGCAGCG
>NW_021480111.1:0-268 GCF_001605985.2 Dendrobium catenatum | reverse complement strand
GAAGACTTACTCCTAATGGACAAATCAACTGGAAAACAAGGTAGGGAATACCTAGCCTTGGGTCTAAGGAAGGACATCACCCAACCTTAGGCCTATAAGATGCTGATAGAAGACCTACTCCTGAAAGGCAGATTAACTGGCAAACTAGGATGGTGCCACGAAGGGCGTACTCCACCACTAGCGAATGGTCATATGGGGAGGAAACTTGTTCCACATAGAGGATCGAAACTAGCAAACTAGGATGGTGCCATGAAGGGTGTACTCCACC
>NW_021480110.1:0-372 GCF_001605985.2 Dendrobium catenatum | reverse complement strand
CAAATGACATTGACAAATGGCAAATATTCTACTAGAGGTTAAAATATTTGTAAATGTCATTTTCTAGAAGAGAAGGAAAAACTTTGGAAGAATGAAAATTTTGAAAATTTATTGAATTGAAAATTTGTTCCCTTTTTTAATATAGATGACCCTTATAACTTACAAATATTCCACTGGGGATTTTGTTTTTATATTGGATCATCGTATATGAAAAAGGGAAACTAATAAAAGGACATTTCTACAGTAGTATTATAGAACATCTCAATTATTTCAAATCTTGTGACCTTTCAATTTTGATTTTCAAAAGTATACAAATCACTTGGACCCAGTACAACATGTGACATTCAAAAATTTGAGAACAACGTATATTCT
>NW_021480109.1:0-240 GCF_001605985.2 Dendrobium catenatum | reverse complement strand
CTTGATAAGTCATTGCTATAATCACCAACTAAGCCTCTTCTTTCTGTATCTTCATCTTTTAGAACGATTGTTTCACCTGCATCCAAAAGTCTTTGACCCAAATCTTGCTCGTAGGCAATAAGTGAGACAATCAAATTATTAATAGAATATACATTCAAATCTTTAGATTCATAAATAGCAACAACTTTGGCATCAAATTTTTCGAGTAAACAACGAAGAATTTTATTGACTTTTTCAAAA
>NW_021480108.1:0-228 GCF_001605985.2 Dendrobium catenatum | reverse complement strand
CAGACCACCAAGGGACGCTGGACTGCTGTCGCAACACCGCCGTAGTTCTACCAAACCACCGACGGACCACCAAGGGACGCCGAAGTGCCATCCGAAGCTGAACTATCCCCTGACACTAAAGTGCCACTACCAATCCACCGCCTGACACTGGAGTGCCGCCGGACCACCACCTGACAATGGAGTGACATTGAACTTTTGTAAAACTCTCTGTTGATATCTTTAATCTGG
>NW_021480107.1:0-1195 GCF_001605985.2 Dendrobium catenatum | reverse complement strand
AAAATTTTATACCGTTGCTCAGCACTATGCAGATCCCGAGAGCTTTTAATTATAACCGATCTACGACGTACTTTTTTCCCCCAAAAAAATGTAAGATGTACGGTTCATTAAAAAAATTGGTAAGATCTGCTTTTGGCTTAGTTGTTTTATATTTCTGAAATTTATCTACGTTAGTTCAGAACCGAGTAATAAATAAATATATTTGAAAGAAATAGACTCTGTTTGAGACTGTAGTTTTTAAAAAAAATATAAAATTTATAAAAAGTAAATTAAAAAAAATTAAAAAATTTAATTGGCGAAATTATTTTTAAAAATAAAAAATAACAACCAAAATAATTATGAATATGAAGAAAAAAACACAAATAGAACCTTAAGAGAAGTTTTTAAATTATGACATTTTTTATCAATTTAATTAATTTTAATTAATGAATTAATCAAATCAACTATTTTTATTATAAATTTAAAAATTATATCGATCACCCAAACATCCTTAACTAAAAAAAAAATAGTTACTGTAGAATATCAATTAATCTTTTGAAAATTTAATAATTTTGCCGTATTCGAAAATAATATTCATTTTATTTATATGATTTAATGGAATTTAAATTTTTGAAAGAAGTTAAAATAATTCAATTTTTTACTTGATTGAATTTTTTCAAGCAAAAATTTGAACAAACTCAAATTTTACCAGCAATCGAATAATATTTTACCCAATCAAACAAATTTAGTTCTAATTTAATTTTTGTATTTTGAATCAGTGGGAATTTTTTATTTCATCCAATAATGCAGATCTTAAATTTTTTTACTTTTAAAATTAAATTAAAATTTATATAATTAATCTTAACTATATAATTTTCATCTTAATTTATTTTAGTTTATATAAATTTTTTAAAATTTTGCCCAAAATAACGCTTGTATATAAACTTAGCCTACATTAAAGTAACTTAAATTTTTAAAATTTTAAAAATAAATAATTTTGAAAATAAGTTTTGACGTTTGAGAAAGTTTAAATGCAGATATAAAATAAATTCTTGTAATTCAAATAAAATAAGATTAATCATTTTTTTTTTTAAATTATGATCTCACTTATGGCTTAAATAACTTAAATATAGTGAAGATAGTACATAATATTTGGCCTTATAACATCGATAAAATTTTATCATAAGTAAATATGGTTTACTTTGGAAAAGGATAG
>NW_021480106.1:0-814 GCF_001605985.2 Dendrobium catenatum | reverse complement strand
TAGCAGCACACCCAATACCGGCAGGATCTCCCTTGAATGATGATCTTCCTAATGAACAAATAATGAATTTAGATGACCATGAATGCCCCGTTTGGGAGTTGTATTTTGATGGTGCGGCCTCTTTCCAAAGAGGTACTGAACAACAAAGCTTCCTCCCCGGTAAAGCTGGAGTTGGTTTGATATTCATAACACCTGATAAAGCCTTATTGCGATATTCTTACAGTTTATCGGACCCTTGTACAAACAACGAGGTGGAATATGAAGCTCTGATAACTGGTTTAGAATTAGCAATATCAATGTAAATTAAAAATATCAAAATTTATAGCGATTCAAAGTTGGTGATTAACCAAGTTGCAGGAACCTATAAAGTTCTAAAACCCAACTTGCTTAAATACCACTCGTATGCCATGAAATTGTTTGAGCAAATTCCAAATGCAACTTTGGTTAGAATACCGCATGGTCAAAACGCTACGGCGGCGTTCTAGCAAAACTTGCTAAGGAAATGTCATATTCTGAAAAGAATTCAGTCCAAATAGAAGTTCAAAATCACCAAAATTTGTCTCCTATTGACTTTGAAAATTTGAAAGAATCTTCCTCATGTGGTGAGTTTTCGTTTGTGGTAGATGATGAAGATGATTGGAGCCAACCTTTCATTGAATATCTCCAAAATCGTAAACTACCGAAGGAGAAGTCCATTGCTCACCAAATAAAGAACAGAGCGTTGTCATTTTCACTAATTAACAACACCTTGTATCGGCGGTCATTTGAGCAAATGTCGTTGCGATGTCTTGTAAAGGATGAAGTCCACAAGATA
>NW_021480105.1:0-336 GCF_001605985.2 Dendrobium catenatum | reverse complement strand
AAAATGGCTTTGGTTCTGATGGAGTGCCGATGGGGGGTCCGTTTGGTTTCGGCCTATGCATTTATGGAGGATCATCGCCGGCGAATTGGTATGGCATGGCATTTTGATCGTTTACTTTCTTTCTTTTAGTCTTTTCGGGTAGTTACTTCACTGCATTCCTTTCAAGAATTATGTTCTTTTACCTAGGGGTGATTATGGGTATGGCGGTATTGGTGGTTGCATATTTTTGTAACTGCCCTAAGGTAATGCTTTCATTGATTTGCTTTTTTTTTTTTTAAATTGACAGCGTCCTGTCGTCTGTTGCTGATGCAAATGGATTTAAGTACCTTATTTTCT
>NW_021480104.1:0-265 GCF_001605985.2 Dendrobium catenatum | reverse complement strand
CATTTTGGGGAATTGCACTAAGTGCCATTCCAATTTCTATTTACAATTAGCCCTTTCTCACATAACTTGGCAATTTTATTTTAAGTGAAATTTCTCTTCAAAAGATTGAGTTCGGAAACTAACCCACACTACGTCTACAAACAATAAATGGAAAATGTAGTAAAAAAATGTCAGGATTTAATGTGGAAAATTTTGAAATAAAAAAAAAAAACTTGAGCCACAAAACACAAAAATTCACAATGAATATTGGGAGAATTTGTACATA
>NW_021480103.1:0-233 GCF_001605985.2 Dendrobium catenatum | reverse complement strand
TGGAATTGCATACAATTTCAATCGAAGAAAAAAAAAATTTACGGAGAAAAGTAGAAAACCTCACTTAACTTAGCCCAACTGAAATAATACTATGTAAGACGAATATTGCAATAATCTGCTCTATCCTATAATTAAGAAGGTGACAGTACAAAGCCTGAATTGACAGCTTGATCTAATACGAGAACAGTAATAAATGGGCAAAATTTTTAAAAGGAGCAAAGTTAATAAATGTA
>NW_021480102.1:0-310 GCF_001605985.2 Dendrobium catenatum | reverse complement strand
AGAGAGAGAGAGAGAGAGAGAGTGAGTGAAGAGGAAAAAATAGAGAGGGAGATTGGAACACAGACAAGGAAGGTTGGAGAGAGAGAGAGTGGATAAGGGGCTATTTGGTAGCTAGATTTGAGTAGAATGCAAGCAGTATTTAGCTTAATGTTGAGTTGCAAAAATGACAACTTTGAATCCTATATAATCCTAAATCCTATTTCTCCCTTATTCTGTCTTAAATCTCATATTTGTTAAATCTTGTTATTCGATTGATTTAAAATTTTAAATTCACTTTGCAAGTCACATAAATTGTTACTCTTAACACGTC
>NW_021480101.1:0-209 GCF_001605985.2 Dendrobium catenatum | reverse complement strand
TGCCCAGATTTGTTCTAGGTGTTTTTCTGTAAGTATCATCCAGGCCGATTGGCACTGTTCAAAATATCGGCCGAAAAATAGTTCTGGGAGCCGTCCAAGACGATCAAAATTGGTCTGATCGTTCTGATCGTCCTGGGACGATCTGGCGATCGGCAGGGCCGATCAGTGTTTCATAAAGCTGAAATCAGTCGTTTTGAAGAGAGAGAAAA
>NW_021480100.1:0-385 GCF_001605985.2 Dendrobium catenatum | reverse complement strand
TTCGTCCAGAAGAAAAATAAGGCTCGTACCTGGACCATACTCTCTGTATGAGATCGTACAGGATGAAATAAATTTTCATCCCTGGACAAAACTCTCTGTATGAGATCGTACAATGCAAAATAATTTTTCTTCCCTGGATGAAACCCTCTGTTTTACATCGTCCCAAGACGAAACTCGTTCGTCCCAGGACGAACTGAACCGACCTACGTCAGTTGGTTACGTCCTGAAGAATTTTGGGAAACCGTCCTATGAAATAACCGTTTCGTACCGGACAAACTTGTTCGTACAGGAAGATTAGGGTGTACGAACATAATTCGTACCAATAAGGTTCATTTTCCGACAATTTAAGTAAAATCGTCCAGGACTATCCACTATCGTACGGGAC
>NW_021480099.1:0-260 GCF_001605985.2 Dendrobium catenatum | reverse complement strand
CGGCTGGAGCTTGAAATCGGAAATGCAGTGACTTTTTCATTTCTTCAACTTGCCCCGTCCAGCTTCCTGCAACTGTAGCCCCGTCTAGAGTTCCCCTTCGGCGGTCTGATCGCGAGCAGCGAGCTAAACCGTCCAGAGATGCTAGCAGCGATCTGATCACGAGCAGCTGGTAGGTATTCCGACTGCAGGCGAGCAAGGTATTCCCGCGCGGGAAGATATACGACGTGAGGTCCGATAGAAACGGAG
This sequence comes from Dendrobium catenatum, assembly GCF_001605985.2. NCBI lineage: Eukaryota > Viridiplantae > Streptophyta > Magnoliopsida > Asparagales > Orchidaceae > Dendrobium > Dendrobium catenatum. Next base: position 14 of record NW_021480099.1, on the reverse strand, counting down.
TGGTATAAGTGATG
>NW_021480098.1:0-239 GCF_001605985.2 Dendrobium catenatum | reverse complement strand
AACAGTTAACACCCATGGTGCACTATGACTGAGTGTCCCTGTCTCAGGACCATCATTTCCGGCTATAGAGACAGAAATGATTCCATGTTGTATGGCTGCTATAGAACCCTTGGAAATTGAATCTTGATAAAACGTATCATTTGGTGAGCCAGTAATAGACATCGAGATAATGTCCACCCCATCTTTTATCGCTTGATCCATAGCAGCGTATGTGTCAGACGTGGAACACCAAACTTTTG
>NW_021480097.1:0-336 GCF_001605985.2 Dendrobium catenatum | reverse complement strand
TAATTTTTTATTACTATTTTTTTAATATTTTCTTACTGATTTTCAATATATTTTATCATGAACTTCTTACAACTAAAGTAACTAATTTAGATTTTAATTTGGATAATTTTTTATTGCTTTTTTAAAATAGTTTTTAGTTTTTTTTTTTTTTTTTGAAATTTTCAAACGAATCATAGGGATAATTTTCTTACAACTTCTTAGTACAAAAAAAATTGTGCTAAAATTTTGCTTAAAAAATAATAAAAAAACTATCCCAAATAAAGACTTAATTTTCAATTTTCTTACAGGTCAATTTTATAAAATCTATAGCAATCCCAACATATTTTTTATATATAT
>NW_021480096.1:0-503 GCF_001605985.2 Dendrobium catenatum | reverse complement strand
TAGTTGTAGATGATTGTTTTGAGGAAAAGAAAAAAAATGGATGTTTTGTTCCGCTACATTTGATGTTTCATAGTAGCTCTGTGTGTCTGTTTTTGAGTTGAATTATTTGGAAGAATCAGTTTCGAAGCAAATTCCAAAGCCAGATCCTGGTCAGTCAGTTTGTTCGTTCCGGTCGTGACCCGGTGCGAGCAGGATCCGTCCTGGATCGGGTCGGGTCGTGACAATCCGAGTGGTATCAGAGCCTTGGTTTTGGAATTTGGTTGGATTGTACAACTGAGCTATAGGAAGTGATCTGTAGTGAGTCGGTCTGGGGTAGTTTTGGTTTGTTTTGCTTTTTATTGTGTTGTTTTTGTGATTGTTTTCCGGATTTTTCTGGATTTTCTGTATGGATCAGCCAGACCCAGACATGACTGACGGGCGAGTGTCAGTCAGGCAGCACCAGTGGGGAGTACAGCCCCTGTGGCCGGTGCTGATACACTGTCTCAGTTTGCTATACTCATTGC
>NW_021480095.1:0-290 GCF_001605985.2 Dendrobium catenatum | reverse complement strand
TTTTTTAAGAAAATAAATTTGAGGAAAGTAAAGTGCAGAAAATAAAATATAGAAATAAAATTGGATTGAGGACATCATAATTTTATACTGGTTCGGTCAAACAATACCCTACGTCCATTCCTTGGAGTCATCTCTAGGTATTGCGCTAACTCTTAGAGCCTCTCCTTTAGCCACCATAACAAGGCGGAGAAGCCCTTACGCGAATAACTTCTACCAACATGGTGCCGCAGAGAATCAAAGTCCTTTTTCATCGTTTTAGTGAGGCTTAAAAACAAGGAAGCTCTTTTCAC
>NW_021480094.1:0-2321 GCF_001605985.2 Dendrobium catenatum | reverse complement strand
TTCTATTCAGGAAATCGGGATTTATGAAGATGCTACATATTTTGTTCCAAAAGGGTCCTCATCCCGCTCTAAGCTATAGATCAAAATTGAGGAGAAGTTTGTTGGACAAAAGTCCGATCAAAAGAAAGAAAAAGAAAAAAGAAAAATTTGTTGATCAAGAAATGATACAATTAAGTAGTGAAGACGACTTCGAAATCGTTGTCCTTAGGCCTCCAAACACATTACCTCAAAGAGGTGGGAGGATGGCCTTAAGGGCACGAGGTCGAGGCCGTGCCTCATCAGAAAGGAGAACAGCACCTGTTTATATTGATTTGGAATCGAATTCTGATGTTGAATCCAAGGACCAAGGCGCTGCTTTCTCCCTCAATTATAAAAATGCAAATACTTCTCCAAAATTTGATCTCACCTTAGAAGAGGACAGTGACATTGAGGGAGAAATTGTAAAGGTGAAAAGTGACGAGCCTGAATTAACAATGTACGAAAAGCTCAGTAGAAGGATTGAGGCCCTTTCTCTGACCCCACTGTCAGCTGGCAGGATTGCAGGGTTAGAAGTTAAAGTGGCCCCCAACCTGAACGGCGAAGTAAAGAAAGTCCAAAAATTCTTTCCTGGCTCCTCCTCCGCAAGGGATGAAAGTGATATAACCCTTGAGGATACAGATTTTAATGAATTAATGGAATTGCCTTTCGACTACTTCCCTGTTTGTGTGAAAAATACTTTCTCTAAAGATTTTGTACCATACCGATGGACTAAGGGTTAGGCCAGATACCACGAAAATATTTGGAAAACAAAAATTAAGGATAATCCTAAAAGTGGTATTGGCTTTGAAACCGTTAGTTCATTCGATGACGATGAGTATTACCTAATGATAACTTACCTTCTTGAATCGCCAAATATCCCTACAGATCCGTTCTGTGCTCTTGATGGGCTCTGTTTGGAGACTTTAGATGATCCCGATGACCTTCAAGTTCGGGATGCACCCCCTAAATTAGAAGAAGAAATTAAATCGACAGTCGATGAATTAAAAGAAATTAACCTGGGAACCGATGATGACCCCCGTCCAATCTTTATAAGTGCTCTGTTGAGCGAGGGTGAAACCAAAGATTTGATTCAACTTTTGTCTGAGTTTAGGGATTGCTTTGCCTAGACATACGATGAAATGCCAGGTTTACCTGCTGAGGTAGCAGTTCATAAACTTGGAGTTCGGCACGATGCCATTCCTGTCAAATAAGCTCCTCGACGCATGCGTTTGGAAATCGAAGTCTAACCTGACCTGGATCGAGCTCAATTCGACTCGAACCGAGCAGGTTTGGGTCCAATCCAGCCACCAGTCCGATCTAGGCCTCCCTAGGCCAAATTGACTCCACCCTTTGCTCCAGCATGTCCCCATCGACCTCCCCCAATCAACTCGACCCAGACCATGGCCGGCGGCGGTCGGAGCCAATGGAATTTGAGCTCCGGTGGTCCCCCCAGACAATTCCTGGATCAAGGCTGCTGTCCACCGATTTGATCCCCATGATCTCCCCTAGACGTCTCCATCGTCCACCTGGCAGCGATCCAAGCCCTCTCCAGCTCAATCTCGGCCGTCCAAGCTCCCGAAAGGTGGCCGAATACCCTTCAGCTCGCCAGACCTCTAGAAGCATTGGCATTCACTCTCGATTGATTCCCAGAACTCTTTCTAACTCCCAGACGCTTCCTTCGAGCTCCCAGATCGATCCCTCCTTCCGTTTGAGCAAGAGCCCGTGAAAGCCTTCGGCGTCCCACTCGAAGTCGCACCTCCGGCCATCCTCCGGTCCCGACGTCTGAAGGAGAACTGTTCGCAACCATCCCCTAAAGCTTCCTGATAGAGAAGTTCATTCGTTGAGGCCTTCTCTGTGGTAATCTCTCCATCCCGAGATCCCTAGCTAGGTAGTCTGGTCGAGTGTGAAGGAAACCTTCACCCCAATGGATTTCCACCGTTGGATTGAAGGTTCCCACCAACCTGATCCTCCCTGTGAAATTTCATCAGAGTTTGCAGACGGGATCGCCCGGATCAAGCCGGAGAAGCCCTGCGGTCTCGGATACGAGCGGGAGGTTGAAGACAAAATCCTAGCCATTGATCTCGATCAACGGCTCGGATTAAATCCCGCGGTATCGAAGCGCTGTTAATCCCAGCCGTTCGATCCGCCATCCAACGGCTGTGGTTAATCCGGCCTTTAACCATTAGCGCCAATCATTGTCTGGCGAATCGACGCGCTGCGCGTGTCAACGGCTGCTGACTCTGTAATTGCCGGATTAATAAATCCAAAAATTCAAGGGAACTTCAAAAATTAATAACTCCCTG
>NW_021480093.1:0-312 GCF_001605985.2 Dendrobium catenatum | reverse complement strand
GAGGAGAAGCCTTTACAAAACTCTCTTCCACCACTACCCGGCATGGTAGAGAACCGTCATCCTTTTACACTCTTCCCAGTTTTGGCAGAGAACCATTCGTCCTTTCACACTCTCTCGATGTAGGCAGAGAACCCTTCGGCTGTTCACACTCTCTAAGTGTGGGCAGAGAACCTTTCGGCCATTCACACTCTACAAGTGTCGGCAGAGAACCGGATCTCCTTGACAGATCTTCTTCACAAGAAATCTAGAAGGAAGACAGAAAAGATTGAAGTAATAAAAAACCAAAAGTAGAGACTCTTACCTTTGAGTACC
>NW_021480092.1:0-335 GCF_001605985.2 Dendrobium catenatum | reverse complement strand
GACTCTATCGTAGCCGTCGATCTGCGTCTCCGGCGATGGTACACGTGTCGAAATCTGATGTCCCCATCAATTATGATGCATATACTTATTATAACCAAATCCTAAATAACGCATACCTCTGTAAGCACAAACTTCCATTGATAATCCAACTGTAATACCATTACTATTGCATTAAAAGTATAACCATGTTCATTTTAAGGTTTTTATTTCATCAAACATAAGAACTGTTGTATGAACATTAATAGCTTGCTACTGATAAATGAATAATTGATAATTTATGAGTGCTGTTGACAGTTGACTTCCCTTTCTCCAATTGATCCAAATTGTGTACGCAA
>NW_021480091.1:0-286 GCF_001605985.2 Dendrobium catenatum | reverse complement strand
GTTAGAGTTTATTTGAATTTGTCCACCCTGGCAGACTATTGCGGAGAGTGGATGGATTTTGCTTTAAGTACGGATGAATGATTTCAATTTTAAATATTTTGGATTTTAGAATTTTTGTGGAGTTTTGGGTTTTGAATGGATATTTGGGTTGAATTTTGAGAAATATTTGTGAACTTTAGACATTTGGAAGACATTTAAAATATTTGGGATCCCCTCTGGTTGAGATCTGCGTTCAACACGGCCATCATCGGGGTGTTCGAAGTCATTTCTCTTTATGGATCAAACC
>NW_021480090.1:0-210 GCF_001605985.2 Dendrobium catenatum | reverse complement strand
ACCTTTGCTGTCTAATGTGTATGTTGTGTGTTAGAATATCTGTGGTATTAGAAAGAAAGAGCTTAGTATTTTAATTTTGTACAAAAATATAATACATACAAATTTAAAAGAGGATTGTAAGAGACATCAGACTTTTATGGGGAAAAAGCTTATAAAATGGAAAAAATATGGGGCTTGGTCTTGTTTAAATTATTCAATTAGCATTTATCA
>NW_021480089.1:0-412 GCF_001605985.2 Dendrobium catenatum | reverse complement strand
CACCATAAAGCATTGCAGGCTTCACTACCATCTTATATAATTTTTCCTTAAGTTTGATGGGTACATTTCTATCATCCTGTAAGAATAAATCCATAAAATAAGTTGATATTAGAATGAGATTTTTTATATTAAATTTATATTCATGAACTCCAAAAATTATACTCACAAGAGTTTTTTTAGCTTTTTCATCAACCCACTGATGGTTAACTTGATATTAGTAAGTTCTCATATGCAGCTCCAATGTTGTCGGTTATTGGCCAATAAACTCTTTCATAAAATAGAAGATTTAGTTAAAATAATATACATATATTTGTAAAATAAATTAAAAGCTTTTACCAGTCATCATCTATATTCAGTATGAGGAACAGATCGACCAGTATGAATGGAGCTTTCTAAACCCACACAACCAGAT
>NW_021480088.1:0-509 GCF_001605985.2 Dendrobium catenatum | reverse complement strand
TTTTTCAATGGAATTGATTGGGCTCTCATTCGATGCACGGTGAGGCAATTTGAATGTGCAATTCACCGGATTTTTTCTTATTTAAGGCGTCGTTTGGGGCGGCTTTCTTATTGCTTCTTAAAGCAGCTTTCTAGTTCAAAAATGAAAATTTTTGTACTAAAAAACTGCTTTATAAAGCAGTAAGAAAGCCGTCCCAAACGAAGCCTAAATTGCTTAGAACCTAACAATTCCCATCTTTATTCTTAATTCTTCCATTAACATATTGTGGAGTTTGTGCTACACAGAGATGTCCAAACCTTGAAGCACCTGTATTTGACGCTGAAATGGAAAATGAATCTAAAGCAATAGATGCTGAGCACCAAAATATCCATATAAGCGTCTTCTAAAGGTTTGATCTGTTCCGCAATGTTATGTATCAATTTTGAGCTTCTTTTTCCTTCTTCGAAATTTCTCCTTCATTCAAAGAAATTTCTCCAGATTTACTTGCCAAAGCGAGTGCTTCTATGATG
>NW_021480087.1:0-267 GCF_001605985.2 Dendrobium catenatum | reverse complement strand
GTAAATGGCAAAGGTACCTCTTTAGGGAGTGTCCTTTGGATCCTAGATTCAGCTTCATCAACTTATCTATTCAATTCAAGCTTCATCAACTTATCTATTCAATTCAATCAACTGTGACGTAGTAATCTTAGGACACATTTTTATTTCATGGCCAAAAATTTTAAGTAGATGTGTCTTCATCCTAGAATAAGATCTTTTGTAGGTGTCACCACAATAATTGCATTTGAATGACACATTCCCTCCCCCTTCAAATGTTTTTCCTAACTT
>NW_021480086.1:0-250 GCF_001605985.2 Dendrobium catenatum | reverse complement strand
TTAAAAAATATATATGTAGCGGAGATATTAGCGTACAAATGCTCAATATGAGATATGAAGTCAAAATTTCTTTTCAAAACAAGCTTTTCATATTAAAAAAAAAAAAAGTTTCAAGCAACTCTAGTAATATGTTCATCAAATAAAAGATATACAAATAATTAAAAAAAATATTTGGATTAAATAATACATAATTAGGTTCTTAAATCATTTATAATGCTGAGTTCAAACAATCTTAAACTCAATTCTAATA
>NW_021480085.1:0-2022 GCF_001605985.2 Dendrobium catenatum | reverse complement strand
TTGCCCATTCTCTTATTCTTCCAAAATTCACGAATTGTTGGAAAGTCAAATGAAACTGGAGTCAGGAAATAGGGGAAGAAGAACAAAAGCTCTGATGCACGAAGTAAGCTTCTGACTCCACGACCAACCTCGTTTCCTCCTCCTCCTAGCCATCGTTTAAGAGATGAACGATATGGTGAGTCTCTCGATTCACCTTCAATTATGAGAGAAAGTGGGAATGGTGTGAACTATCTACTTTTCTAGATGAGGTTATTAGGCAGCAACAGAATGCCCTAACCTATTCTCTTTCTCTTTTTATATGGGAGAGATTTATCCCTTCTTTTCAAGCTTCACAAGTCTCCCAACCCTCACAACAATGGTCATGTTGGTTTAGAAACTCAACAAAATAATTTGGATGTTCATCAAAATCAGCATCAAGGATCATAATTCAGGTTTGTAGTGCAGCAGCACCTACAACCCCAGAATTTGCCATCATTGCCTAATTTAGTTAACCAACATGCAAATCTATCAGGCATATTATCTTTTGAACAATTGTGTTCTACATATATAACACCAGCAATGATGGTGAGTCTCTCATAGTGATTGGAGATGCCCTCGAGCTCGTCTAGATGAGAGATTGCATGGTGGGTGAGTCTCTCATAGTGACCGGAGATGCCCTTGTGCTCGTCCAGGCGAGAGATTGAATGGCGAGAGAAGGGATTTTTTACGAAGGTTATAACGAAGTGTTAGAATAGATGAAAATGTGGGTTTTAGGTGATATATCAATAAATACATAACTTTGGGTGTTGAATATGTATTTATAATAGTTTGAAGTGTGATGTATATAAAAATCCTTTATTATTATTGATAGGTCATCAAAAAATTATCTTGATAGGGCACGAATCTCGAAGCAAAAATCAAGTTGGAAATTTCAAAAATTAAATTTGAGATTATTTGAACTCCAATTTTAGCAAACTTACAGTCGAACTAATCTTCTCGGAAATACAAACCCAACGACACCAAATTCAACTCGATACGAGCCCAAATGGGTCCAAATGAAGGACCCGAAGTGCTGTTGGAAGGTTCGAACCACAATTTGGGTTACCCAACGGTATCTAAACATGACATGCTTATAATCGAATTGAGCGGCTCAATGAGACGAGTCCAACGAGCCTAAGAACGCCGAATTCCGACATCATTAAGACGCTCAAATGTCTGACGAATGGTACATGATTAAGGGATTCAATATCAGCCATCCATTCGACTACTCTTTATTTACCCCTGATCTCTCACCTATTTACATGCCATGCCACTCTAGAATATCTATAAATAGACCCCTCATTTTTTATGAGAGGGGACCCAAGCAAGAAGAAGAAGAGAAGAAAGAGAAGAGAAGAGAAGGAAGATAGGAGGGAAGAAACTCTCCTCGACCACCGCCGGGATTCTGCCCGACTTCCATGGGACGCTGAAATTCTGCTAGACTTCCACGAGATGATGGAATTCTGTCAGAATTCCACCCAACTTCCAAGTGATGCCAGAATTCTGCCCGACTTCTAAGTGATACTGAAATTCCGCCCGACTTCTAAGTAACGCCGGAATTCCGCTTGACTTCCAAGTGATGTCTGAGTTTCGTCCGACTTCCAAGTGACGCTGGAATTATGCCCAACTTCCAAGTGATGTCGAAACTCCGCTCGATCTCCAAGTAATATCGGAGTTCTCCCCGGCCACTTACTAACATCAGACTTCTACTCGACACCAAACCTCTGCTCATCGCCAGATTTCTACCCGATGTCGAACTTTTGCTAGTTGTTGGACTTTTGTCAGACATCTATCTGATGCTAGATTTCTATCCATTACTGGACTTCTATCTAACGTCGTCCTTCTAACATCCGTTGTTAGATAACAATCCTTCCGACCTCCGTCACTTACCGACTACAGTCCTCCTAACTTACGTCGCCCACCGACTACAGTCCTTCCAACCTCCGTCGCCCACCGACTACAGTTCTTCTGACTTATTTTGCCCACCGACTATAGTCCTTCCAG
>NW_021480084.1:0-306 GCF_001605985.2 Dendrobium catenatum | reverse complement strand
CAACTTGGAGTTCATGGATTGTCTGCTAACAATGTTTCTGGCGATGTTCTCATTTTCAAGCTTCAGAAAAATCTCAAAATTTTCAAATGCTATCTACTGCATGATTCTCTGCTAACAATGAATAATTCTGCTATCAGAATGTGAGATTTCTCCCCAAATTTCTAACCGAAACAGGAATTATCATCAAAAGAAGTCAGGTAAATGCTAATTAGGGCTTTTGCAGTAGTTTTCTGTTACTACTAATGTAAATTCCCTAGCTATTCTCTCTGCAGATCAAGATCAGTGCTAAAGCTCAGAGGAAAGTTG
>NW_021480083.1:0-399 GCF_001605985.2 Dendrobium catenatum | reverse complement strand
TTTCATACCAATAAAAGTCTTTTCCAACCTCCTCAATTAATTCTTTACTACTCTGGGCTCAATAGTGCCCTCAAATCTCGAAGGCTTCAATCTCAGAAATATTTGTATATGCCTATCTACCTATTCATATCTAACAGCAGAAACTCTATTCTGCGTCTCGCTCATCATCTAAGCTGTCAGTGTGGCAAACTGAGAAATTATATCTGAGCCAACTATTGGAGCAAAGAGATTCATAAGAGCTGCTTGACTAGCACTCTGCCCATTAATTCTATCCGGGTTTGGCGGATCCATAATCACACAGAATTCATAACTATGCACATAAAATAAAAATAATAAAAACCCAGTCAGATTGAAACTACCCCACCAGACTTACAGATCAATTCCTATAGCTCTATCTTA
>NW_021480082.1:0-1300 GCF_001605985.2 Dendrobium catenatum | reverse complement strand
ATTCTTGACGATTTGAGTTTGTAACTTTAATAGTTCTGTCGGAGCACATGCAGGGGTATATTTAGTTTAAGGGGTCATATTTAATACATAAGGGGCATTTTAAAATATTTAAATATGATCAATTTAATCAAGTGATTTCATTTAACAATGGCCCGGTATTTTCATTTAAGGGGCTATGAACGTCTTCTGTCCGCTTGTATACATGTTGCGGATCCGGTGGCGTTAATATAAGATTTCTAGATCAACATGATCCTTTCCCTTTCTCATGTATTAGTAATATGCCTTTTTATTATATGACAATGGGTAACCATTGTGGGATAATGTTAGAAAGAAGACGAATAAAGCTTTTGTCAAAATGCTAGTAGCACATAAATGGTCTAGTGCATTTGAGTCAAAATGAGACATCTCCTGGTGTCATCATCACTCTTTGAATAGATCTCTTCAAGAATATTGATTGCAGAATATCATGTAGATCTTATGGATAGTTTTCATGAATGAACAAGTTTGATATCCTAATCAAATTGTTATCTTCAACTTCTATTCATTGTAGTTAATACCAACATCTACAATGAGCCTCCAACAGATGTTGTGGTTCCTTTCATTTTATATTTGTAGCACCGTCAACACATGCTACTACAATCATAATTTTTTGTTTTTATATCAAAACATAAGTCCCAGAACATATTTATGAGAAGATTATTCACACAAATGTCCTTACCAACTTAACGATTGAGATCTCATGTATCTTTTAAAAATTCCAAAAATGATTTTGGATGTGTTATCATAATTATCATGAAAATGCTTTGTGAGAGCCAAGATACTCATTTTGTCACAACAAAATTACTTAAAGAAAGAAAAATTTGATGTGGAGCATTATATCCATAATAATCATCATTATGTCACACTCTATATTTCATATAACTAGACCACCTATGTTTTATTTTAGATTTATAAATAATGAGTGATGTTAAGCATAGTAAGGTGCTATTATATCATTTTCATGTATTTTAAGCCTTCAATATGCATTTGAGTCACTCTGAGTTATGGATCATGCTAGCTCTAGATATTTTTAAGAGTCATTAAATCATGTCATTCAATTCAATATCTTTTGAATTTGAACATTTATTTAGACATATGAATGAAAAATTTTAATAATATATAAGTGTGTATTGTGCAAGTCTAGTTCGAGTTTCAGTCTGAGTTCAAGTCCAACATTATTTGGTTGAATTTGGTTAAAAATTGATTTTATGTTTGACTTATTGTTCAAATCAATTTTAGTTTTTTTTTAGTCCAAGTCATT
>NW_021480081.1:0-287 GCF_001605985.2 Dendrobium catenatum | reverse complement strand
TCATAAATGCTTAACATCCCTATCAAACTTTCAAGTGGTATCAAAGAGAGATTCATAAAATTTAGTTTTTGAAAACTTTTGAATTTTGATCAGTGGCTAACTTTGATAATTATAATACTACGGAAGAATATTCTATTACACGACCACCTTTGTTTGACAATATTCCTTTTGGATTTTGGAAAACTCACATGTTTATGTTTTTACAATCAATTGATTATCGTATGTGGATGCTTGTTATAGATGGTTATAAACCTCCTTCTCGTAAAATTAATGGCATTAAAACTGAA
>NW_021480080.1:0-314 GCF_001605985.2 Dendrobium catenatum | reverse complement strand
ACCGAGTTGTGATCTGTTTTGTATTTTCGTAGTCGAATTTTGAACGCGATTTCGATTTGACACAACTTTCACCGCACAACTTTTAGTATGTTATAGATATGATTATTGTACACGATTTGACTATATTCTGCGCGATTTTACCGGTCGGAATTGATTCTACGCAATTTTAATCGAATATAAAATTATCAGGACGTGTTTTGATTTGGTTTCTATAGAATAATAGTCTTGTATTGATGTCATAGATATTCTATTGTAATTTGGAAGAATTTGGAAATTATTTTTTTTTGCAGGATTTTTGTGTAAATTTGACCGAC
>NW_021480079.1:0-213 GCF_001605985.2 Dendrobium catenatum | reverse complement strand
TTATAAGGGGAATTTGACTTTATATGTCCACAATTTCATTTCTTGGGGAAACATGAAAGTTCATTTTGCATTAAGGTTTTGTTTGGGATGCTTCTTTTTGCTTCTTAAAGTAGTTTTTCAGTACAAAATTTTTTAATTTTGTACTAGAAAGCTGTTTTAAGAATTAGAAAGAAAGTTATCCCAACGAAGCCTAAATTACTCATCTTTTTATAT
>NW_021480078.1:0-296 GCF_001605985.2 Dendrobium catenatum | reverse complement strand
TTGAGGATAGAGGCTGTCGCCAACACACCTCGATGGGTAGTGATATACACGATCCAATCTGTCCCTTCCAATTGACCCGTTCGCGTGGTGCTCTTTCAAACGTCCATAGGTTTCTGGCGACCACGGTGGGACCAGTTTCTCTCTCCATCTTTGGATTTTATATTATCCTTTCTTGTGTGTACTCCGGGATTGGTACTCCTTAGATTAAGTCCGTCCCACTCTTAGTTAAGGTCTTTCCTTAGTTAGGGTTCCTTTCCCCGTAGCTAGGGTTCCCCCTACTCTACTTCTTTCCAGCC
>NW_021480077.1:0-8708 GCF_001605985.2 Dendrobium catenatum | reverse complement strand
TTTGACTTGGGTTTTTTAGAAGCAAGGAGAGTGTGCTTTTGCGCTCTTTCTACGGCCTTGTATTATTTTCTTTCCCGGCTTTCAATTGAAATGTGAAAATATCGACAGCATTTTTGGTGTCAAGACCAATAGCAGCAGCAGCCTCAATTAAGGCTCGTTCCAAAAGAGATATATGTGGAGTGGAGCGGTTCCAGTCCGGGGGGGGACTTAGGCCGGCTTCGGTCAGCAGAATGACCTTCCAATGTATAAACATGGCTTTGTATACTATGAAATTTTCTATGAATGTGACTTATGGGGGCTTCTCGTGGAAAGATTTACGGTTCAGAATCAAAATCGAATCTCTTTCACGCTCTTGATCTTTAGTTCATCTCGGTAGAACAAGGAAAAAGCCTATTTCCCACAAGAGCACACATTCATTACTAATCAGCTGCTTTTCGCATGATTGAATGAATCCACTATGAAATTTCATAGTCAATGAATCGGCTATATGGCATAGATTTTCAAGAGAGTGGGTCACATTTCTTTCTTTTTGAAAGATGGTAACTACGGATCACTCAATAATCATTTTGGCATTTCCGCGGCCTGTAACACATCGTTATCAAGCCGCCCCTCCTCTCTCTATTCTATTAGAACTGATTGACAAACCTACTGTAGGTCCTATGGGGGAGTGAAATAGCAAAAGGGATTGGATTTTCATTTCTAAGATATCCGGGCCTAGAACCGGAGGAGAGAGCGCTAACAACCTGTGAAGTTTCTCTCGCAACATATAGACTAGCGCCTTTAGCAGCATTTCTCGAAGTAGCATTCCCATAAAGAGGAGGAAACCCTTGCTTGTTTATCCCGACTTTTAGGACATTGAATTGACCGCTCCTTGAAGTCGCGCCTAAATTTGCCACCACAGTGACTGGTTCGTTGAAGGGGCCTCTCTTCACACACAATGCCGAGAAATGTTTTTCCGCTCTGCTCTCTGATCGTGTCGTAGTAAAGGCGCGAAGCGTTAGACTTGACCGATGTTATCACTTACTTCCTTCAATACGTGAATACGCAAGGCGCTAGGCATATTCGCTCTACCCGAACTTTTCTTTTTCCCTGACTGAATTCTCCGCAGCGACCATTTCCTTCGTTGGCAGAATAGAATGTCAGTCTTCAAGAAATCCCGATTGGTGTGAAGCAAGCAGGAAGAGCCCAACCTGCTGCCCCTTCGTGTGTTAGGAAGTGAAAGCACCAAGGAGAGGGTAAAGCACGACCTTTCTTCCCATACCAAGAAGCACAGCAGAGAGAGGTTCACTACCATTGAGAAAGAGAAGAAAGCTATGGACGTGGGTTCGGGAAGTCAGCCCCAGGTAGCGAACACAGCCAGAAGCTTGACTTGACTGGCATGGATGAACAGCCACCACCGATACAGGTTCAGTTACAGGTGCACACCAGTGGGAAGTTGGGATTGAGACGATAAAGGCCAAGCACGGTATAGCGCCTTTCTTCCCAAAGCACCTGTTGTTCTAGCGCCTTGGTCTCGGGCAGGGTTTTCATTCTGAAGCTGTGTATGAAGGAAGACCTATGAGACCACGTTACGCGTTTCTTGTCTTCTCTTACTGCACCATGTGCTTTATTGGCTCGCGGCCGCGAATGCACGTCCGCGAACAACTACGCAATTCTAGGCGATGATGTTGTCATTGCTGACGAAAAGGTGGCTCAGGAGTCTAAAAAGTTGATGGATGACTGTGAAGTCACTATCTCGAAAGAGAAGTCGCTGGTCTCCACAACCGGAGCTATGGAGTTTGCTAAGCGTTTCATCGCTGATGACGGACGGAACGATTTCTCTTTCGTGAAAGGTGTTGAACGTGATATCACGCTCTGTAGGCACTCAGTTCTTTGACTTGTTAGGTGTCTCCTCTATGATGGTGTCTTACCGTCTCAGAGGTGCTTCGTACCGTGTCTAGGGTCCCAAAGACAAAGACCCGGAGTAGTTGAGACACTGGTTACTCCAGCATTCACCTAGTGGTATGTTTCCGAACCGGTTAAGACTCCCTGATTCAGGATTATTGACTTTGATTAGTATGGGTTCGCGAGACACCTCATCCTGGAAAAGGTAGCGCCCAAAGATTTCAATGAAAACGAGATCGATGGGTTGCGAAAGTTCTGGGCTGGGGACACTTGAAATACGTTCGAACGTCTGCTTCAATCATGGATTAAGCAGCATCTGAACTATTGAAAGTGGTACGCCACTGCGTGTATGGATTACTCTTGTTCCCTTGAGGATCTACTTCGTCCGCCAGTTGTATGTTATACACCTCGACGTAGCGTTAGAGAAAGATTTCTATTTCGCTACGGTCTGATGTGTAAAATAGACGACCGGTTGCGGACCACCCCGCGTGTCCTTCCATTAGGTGGTGGTGTAGATCCTGAAGGAGGTGAAATTCCTTCTAGCGCCTTAAGCAAGGCGCTAGTCTACCATATGTCATAATCTATGCGTACTTCTGCTCACTAAGTCGGAAGCCAACGCTATCTCTCTTGGGAAAGAATTCCTCTAATTGGTCAAAGGAAAACCACCTCTCTATCTCAATTATTTGCTCCCTCTACTCTTCCATCGCTCGATATAAGCGATCCCTTTTTCGTAAGGTGCTACGCATGACAATCGGTAAAGAGAGAGATAGCTTGACTTCACTCTTTCCGCCGTGGAGGATGTGGTTTGCCCATTTCAGTTGAGAACTCTTTCTCGTATAGGGCCCGTTCCTATGGAGAGCTTCGTATCCAATCCGGGACATCTTTCCTTTCTTCCAAGCAAGCCGCCTATAGAACTATAGAAAGAATCCATTAGGGGGGAGCAGTAACCTGGAAGTAAAGAAGGCGGTCATTGACGGTTTTCAGCCGCAAGTTCGATACTGCTTCTGTCGCCGGGAAGAGGGTGGTGACCTACCAAAGGTTTGTGTTCTCTACCGAACCAACCAAGCACGACGTGGCTTTCTGTCTCACATTCCTAGAGCTAGGTCAGTTGTCTATTTTCTGAGTAGAATAGCGGTAAAAAGCAGGTGCGACTTACAGGAGCAAGCAAGCAAAGAGTCACAGCAGCTTTTTCTACTTTCTTTTGACTTTTGAAAGGTAGAATTTCTTACTCTTTCATAAAGAACAGAGAAAAGGAAGTATGGCAAGGGGAACAGCGGAATAGAGTACTAAAATGGAAATCGAATCCCCATCCCCTGCCTGAGCTCTCTTCGAATTGGAGTACTTTAGGAATTCACGGATAGACCATTGATTCTTCCTTGTTCAAAGCTTGGTGCAATAGCTCAATGCTTAATCCATAGTAAGGCATAAAGCCGATATCCGGATCCGGAATACCGTAACCGATGCTTGTACCTCATAGTAAGACTCTCTATCCGCGTTCAGTCCGTTCATACTAAAGAGTTCGGACTTGAATACTCCAATCCGGTGCTCTTACTCAATATTCGACGTAACTACACACTCCTACTAATATTAGGTCGAGATCGGGCTCATTTCCTCAGTCCTTGTCAATTGGTATAGTGATTATCGTCTACTTTCTTCTTTTACTTCTATAAAGTCTAAAGAAAGGTTGCGTAGCAAAGACAGAAAAGAGTTCAAACCCGGCTTCCAGCCGAATTGTTCCCTACCCGGCTTTTATAGGCCTTTTCTTTCATTTTAGGAGAATAACATGTCACACGAAGTAGCGGTTCTTAAAGCAAGTAGGCAAGGCGCTCGTGTTTTGTTTCAAGAAGAGAAGAAGGCTTTGTTTTCTTGATGCTATGATGCAGATACCCAGCCGGTGTAGCTAAGGACATAGAAGCAGGAGTTCTTTAGTCTAGTTTGAAAGAACTTGGAGTAGTCTGGTTGGAGTGGTCTAAAAGAAAATTCCCATGACGTGCTATACCAGTCAGTGGGAAAGCAAGCCAGAAGACTGAGAAATATTAGACACTTCTCTTTATTCATAGTACATAGTAGATAGTATATTCATTTCTAATAAGAAATAGGGCATTCAGGGTGGGCTAACAATTCTTACTCATTTCACATCACCACTCAGTTCATCTTCGTTTAGTATCTTTCTCTTTCCCCTTTCTTCATTCAATTTGCTTTCTTCTTCAAATCTTAGCAGGGGTACAAATCTGCCTAATGCAGGGATCCAATCAAATGCTATCTGAAGTTCCAGTTCAAGAATAGAGATTGACATTGACTTGTACCTAGGTTTGCCTACTTAGCCAGATCGCCTTATTAGTTATTAGGTTCGAAAGGTATGAGCAACCGATCCTTTAGAAGGACCTGGTCTACTGTGGGCTAAGCTTATGGGTCCTGGTATTTTCGATCTGATCTTATCAAAGCTTTCACTTCAGACAGCCAATTGAACTCTGTTATTTTGTGAACCTGACCTCTTGTAAGGAAGAGTTTTTTTGATGGAAAAGAATGAGACCTTGATTTCATTATTGCATGAAGAATCAGTTCTAGCGCCTTGGGGTTTGGTCATGATGAAACTCCCCATTCCGCTAACACTCCCAGTGAAAAAAGACAGATGAACGATGCCCCCAGACCTCACGAAAAACCAATGAAAAGGGGGCCTCATTCTGAACAAAAGCGCTTTCTGTCTAAATCCCTGCCGGTCAAAAAGGAAAGTACTGTACTGTCCTAGAGCTTCTCTAGCGCCTCGTTCTCTTCTAGAAAGAGTACCCCTGTAGCAGCCTCATGTCCGGAAAGCAAGCAAGAAAGCGTTACTCTAATATGTCATCCTCTCCGTGGTACTGCTTTGGTTAGGGCATTTACTGTAGCCATCGAAATCGAACATAGGTAAGCATTCTCTGCGGTCTTGAGTACTGGAGCATCGGGCACATGGCCTGTAGTTTGCACCATGGCAAGGAAAGCAATCCAGCCAAGAAAGGTCAAAGTTCGGAGCATTAGCTGAAAAACTCTGGTCTTATCTCAGTCTTGAAGTTGAAGCGAGACTGCTCAAAAGAGGCTTGTGTAAGATCGTCCCAGCTTTTGATCTTGTGCATGTCAAGCTGCGCATACGGCACTGCCTTTCTTTTCTTTAGAAGCTTTATAAGTAAGGGGCAGTAGGACCATCCATCCTACTTTTCGACTTCTGGCATTTCTGGGAATGGGCTTATCTTTTTTTTTTACTGATGAAGTAAAAGAGTCTATATTATAAGCAAGTAAGCTCACAGCTTGCAAGGGCCATGGCTCGATATTCAGCTTTGGCACTCGATTGGTGGACTCCTTCCTTATCTTATGAATTAGCATACCAGGAACGAAAGAAAAAAGAAAGACCGGAGCGGAGGTTGAGCGTCTTGTGTCCGGGAAAGCAGCCCATGCCATCTAGCGCCTTTTCTTTTGGTCCTGGCATCGATCTTGATTGTCGTTGTATTTTGACTTAAGCAGTCTTCTTTTCTTCTAAAGAATGCCTGAAAGAAAAAGCGTACATGATTCTACCTTCTTTCTCTTTCATTCCAGTTTGGTCAGATTCATTTAGTCTTTTGATCTTTCTTATCAATTCGATACTGCGTTTGCTCGCACCTTGTATTATTCCAACTTAGAGGATTGGGCAGGGGAATTGGACAAAAACTCATCTCTTGGAAGCAAAGTTTCATAGCTCGTTCAGAAGCGGAGTATCGCGCTATGGCTCATAAAAGAACAAGATCAGAACGATTTGAGTATGAGTAGTTGAGATGCTTTTTCTATGAAATGGGTATAAGTCCTCGCCTCACCCACCTATGTTTTGCGACAAGGCAATAGCTTTCCTTTTCCCATAACTCGGTTTGGAATGAAAGGAAAACTTCCCACTTTCTTCGAAGAAACTCTCGCCTTTCACTTGTCTAAGTTCAACGCTGCGCGCCTTTCACTTACGCCAGTACACTTCAACGCTTCGCGCCTTTCTTTACAAAAACCTTTTTTCACCCGTTCTTTCTTTCATCTTTCAAAAGACCGATGCTGTCCCATTTTTCTTTTGAAAGAAAAGAGTCAATTAGTTTCTAGCGCCTATGATAAAAAAAAAGAAAAAGAACTGCTGCCGGCCGACCACATGATGAAGACGATTACACTCTCCGTTTGATTCTCTCTCCTACATCATCCATAGAAAACTGAAAAGAGGTAATTATGCTATTCTTTTTTCAAAGGCATTGGATACCGGACATCATTGAAGAGATGCCTAGGATTTGTCCTTATGACAGTGAAGACCTAAAGAGCCTCTCCTAATTCGGAAGTGTATATGATTCGGCCTGCCTGAGAGAAAGAAGCACTTCTGATGCCGCTTAGCACGATCTTCATTCGCGGCTATGATAGTCTTGACACGAAATAGAACCATCCCGCTATATGCCATTTTACTTAGTGAAACTTGACTTGTGCACGGGAAAGAGCCAACAACTAGAAAGGCGATTCTACTTCCCGAGAGTCAAGACAGAACTCTTCCTTACTCAAAAGAAGAAGCTCCTAGATCCTTCTCAATGGCACATCCGCTATCTATCTTGAAGTCGGAAAGATCTAATGGAATCTCTAACAGCAGACGATTCTATCCATCTGAAAGGGATGCCCCCTCTCTTTCTCTACTCACTCACTTGAGAGTCGGGGAAGACTCTTTCGCCACTAAGGCATACCTATAATAGTTGGGAGGGATGGCACTCAATAGTTATTCTCGCACAGCTTTGACTGTAGTTTTGAAAAAGTCAGTTAGGTTTTGTTTTGAGTAGGTAGGACAGGACTAGGGTAGGGTTTCTAACTATGAATCGCATCTCTCAAGAGCGCGACGCCCCTGTTCAATCGAAGTCGAAGTTTTGAGAATGGAAGAACTGGGAAGAGCGGCTTCTAACTCTTTTTATTAGGTAGGGGCCAACCATTGATTTTCTTTTTTAGGAGTTTTCATAACCTAGTGTGAAATCTTTGTCTTTCAGAGTGGAAGTTCGGAACCGCGGTCCCCCTTCCTGCTTCCGTTTGGAAGACCCATAGTAGCCGCAAAGCACCATTCTGCGCACTCAGAAAAAACGATTTGAAAAGTCTTTAATGCTCTGAACTTCTAAAAAAGGAGAGAAGAGAAAGCACTGATTCGATAGAGTAAGGAGAGAATAGCTTAGTCCTTCTGAGTGCTAAGGGGGATGGGGATAATGAATGCAAGCAGGTAAAGTCGGTGGACATAATAGGTATACTAATTCTTTTCTTTGGAGAGAGGAGGCTCACCAATCCATGAGTCATTAGACTCCGAGGATGAATGCGAAATAAGCCCGCATACCCACTCTTCTTTCCCCCGGGTCTCCTCTTGATATGTCACTCCACCTATTTCTTATGCAAGGAAGAATAGAAAAACAATCCTGGATACGAAGACTACGAACCAAAACAAACACAAGACGAAAGAGTAGGGTAGCCGGTTGCCCCCTAATCAAAAATAAAGTGATCTTTCCGTTCGTACTCGATTCGGATTTTGTTTTGAATCATTCCCGATCAAAGACAAATTGTCTTTTTTCTTCCAGTCGTCAATACATGAATAGATTTCTTCTATTCGGAAGTCTATCTCTATGAATAAGAGAATTTACAATAACGCTTCGCGCCTTTTCTTCTTTCAGAATCAAACTATTGCCTTGAACTTGTCTAAGTTCAACTATTGCCTTTTCTTATTTCAGAATCAAAAGAAAGACAAAGACCAGCCCCCCCCAAACAACCCTAGTATACTAAATCGGAAGTGAAATCGTCCTTCCGAGTAGGGAGGATTTGAGTTTCAGAATAAAGAATACATTTGTCGAATCCACTAAAAACTAACAATAAGAAGAAGTGAAAGATCAAAATAGGGTAAAGGCGCTAGAAGATGCAAAGAAAGACAACGGTCGAGATTCGGACCTTTTTTTCTTTGCTTTGAAAACCCAAACGCTCCGCGCCTAAAGTGAAAGTAAAGGGCTGGTCCACGTCTGGCGTAAGCGTCAGAATCAAAGAAAAAATATGTAACTGAACGAATCAAACAATTGCCAATAATATTGGAAACTTTCTTTTCTAGAGCCTGCAAAAAGGGAGAAAAAGAATAGCCGCTTATCTAATCTCGACGAAGACCTTATACCTATTTCCCTACAAAATAAGAATAACTGAACCAACTTGAAGCTTAGCGCCCTCAACCCGGAAGCTGAGCTGGGTTTCTAAACGCCGCTACCAGTGCCCAGCAGCCAGAGTCTTTGGATGGACTTCCTAGGGGATTACAGCAGTCAAAGCATGGACATGACTACCTGTTTGTGGTGGTTGACCGTTTCAGCAAGATGGTGTGCCTGGTTGAAATTGAAAACAGTCACAGGTGAGGAAGCAGCCAAGTTGTTTTTTCAGCATGTTTGGACAAATTTCTTATTGCCTCAAATATTCTAGACGATGGTGATGGTACATCTTCTTCGGGGCTATAATTCCAAGCATCCACAAACTTGGGATGAGAGTTTGCCATCTCTCCAGTTTGCATTCAATCGGGCGATTCACAGTTCCACTCAGAAAGAACCTTTAGAGGTATGGGCTATTTACCGCGGAGTCCCTTTGACCTGTTTGGTGATGAGCCGGAAAGAAGAGGGGGAGGTCATAAGCGTCTATACCGTCAAATCTCTTTTCGACGGAATGAACATATCTGGTAGAATCGTAACCATAGAATACGACCCTAATCAAAATGCATACATTTGTCTAATACACTATGGGGATGGTGAGAAGAGATATATTTGACATCCGGGCTATAATTGGAGATACCATTGTTTCTGGTA
>NW_021480076.1:0-314 GCF_001605985.2 Dendrobium catenatum | reverse complement strand
GGTTGTATGTCGGAGCCCTGCTCGACGACGTTAACCTGTGTGGGAGAGGTCGAGAGAATCCCCCTGGGATTGATCATCTGTTGACTGAGCTACAATAATAGTTATATATTTATTCGAATCAAGGATATTAAAGTTCACAGCTTGTGCGAATTTATCAATACAATTTTAAGGAAAACAAAGTCTTACGGCATTAAATAAAAGCATAGCTCCCTAAGATAGCTTAGGGAGGGGGAAGCTACAAACACCACAAATAACATTCAAAATTAAAGACAAATAGTACTGAAGTCACACAATACTAAAGACATACGATACTT
>NW_021480075.1:0-329 GCF_001605985.2 Dendrobium catenatum | reverse complement strand
ATCCTTCAAATTTTTAATTATTTATAAGGTTCTTAAAGGTTTCACTAAATTTGAATAATATTTTTGTTATTGTATTTGAATCCATAAAAAATATTATTTTTTATCTTTAGGGGTGATATTTCATTTTTTATGTAGATTTGATGACAATAATAAGAAAAAAAAATATTTTTGTATTTGAATCCATTGGCGAATATTATATATATCTTTTGAGATAGAATTTTGTTTTCAATGAAGCGTTTGATTACAAAAAAAAATTCATGACCTTGAAAATTTTATTTTCCATAAATTGGATTTTTTTGTCAGATAACACTTATTTTCTTTATATTGAA
>NW_021480074.1:0-248 GCF_001605985.2 Dendrobium catenatum | reverse complement strand
ACCGTTGTTCGTTTATGGAGGTCGGAAGGACCATAGTAGGCGACAGAGGTCAGAAGGACCGTAGGCGTTAGGAGACAAGGAGTCAGGTGTTAGACCCAGTGTCACTTGGAAGATCGGGTGTTGATGGTCTGGCCTTGGCTAGGACGTCGGATCTGAACATCGGGTCTTAAGCAGGATGTCGGGTCTTTAACGGGACGTAGGGACTGAACATCGGGCCTTAAGTGGGACGCTGAGTCTTCAGCAGGACG
>NW_021480073.1:0-225 GCF_001605985.2 Dendrobium catenatum | reverse complement strand
TGTCTACAGTAACCTGCGCTTTACTGTAGCACTACAGAGAGAGACCGAACGCATCTCTCTGTCAGGTCACCTGATGCAATAATTTGCCCCGCTGATGACCCATTCACCTTGTCCATTGTCGACACCTCTTTCCCTCCAAAGTGCGGTACCGCTGCCCCAGGGCTTCTTCTTCACCTAATCACGGCATAGCCTTCCATTCCACTTGGTCTCTTCTTGATGACCTAG
>NW_021480072.1:0-3450 GCF_001605985.2 Dendrobium catenatum | reverse complement strand
CAATTCCAAAAAGCAATTGTAAACATTAAAAAAGATTTTGAGGATTACTCCCCAAAGTACCTTTCCCTTCTATCTCCAATCTACGGCTTCTAGTAGAAGAGTTGATTGGTCCCAATTCCTTTAGTTGTTTAGATCTTTTTTTCTTGATTTGGACAGCAGAATCCACATTCACATTCACATTGTTCTCAGCTTTTCCTTTTTCTATTGACACAGAAGCAGCTCCTTCCAATTCTGAGTTGATAGTATCTTTCTCTAGCTCTTTGATACCTTCATCTTCAGCTTTACCTCTGTTCAATACATTTTCTGTAGTTATTTGATGTATTTCTCCTTCTTCTATATCAGCTAGTGCTTGAAAACTGTTGTGTTCAACAACAGTTCCAGTAATTTCTTTTATAACTCCTTCTATAGTAGTTTTTTCAGAAAAATTTAGATTCTCCATTCTCTGGTTGTCATCAGCTTTTTCTTCCTGTGCTTTATTTCCAATGGCCACAAACTATTTTGGTATTATTGCTTTCCTCCTCTCGTCATTTGTAGTTACTGCTTTGTTATTCCAGGTTTTATTGACAAATTTCCTCCCATAGTTCACTATCATCCAAGGACCATATTCTTCATTCTCAACAGGTGTTACTCCATCCTCTTTATTTTTCTCCACATTGTTTTTAGGAAGCTCTTTTTCTTATTGAATTGCTAGCTCTACATTCATTAATCTGTTATTAGGACAGAAATTTTTTAGATGGCCAATCTTCCCACAATCAAAGCAAAGATTGGGAAGTCTTTCATACTCTATTTTCTGAAAAAATTTGTTTTCTTCTCCTTCTACCAAACTCCTGTAGGAAGCTTGGCATCAAGGTCAATACGGACAAACACACGTCCAAATTCCCTTCTTGACCATTGGAACATGTTACCATCTATAAGATAAGGTTTTCCCACCATGGATGCTATACGACATATATTTACTTCGTCCCAACAAAAGAGTGGTAAATTTGGTAATCTAATCCATATAGGAGCTGATAGACCTTTTAGTGAATTAGGATCAAACCTTTGAGACCATCTATCCATCCCAACTATATTGCCATTGACAAACCAAGGTCCATTGGTTAGAACTGCTTCCATGTGTTCTTCTTCAAAAAAAAGAGCATAATATCTATCCTTTTCCCAAAATAGTAATATGAAATTTGCCATATTGTTCCCATTGCTTCCTCAATTCATAGCTAATTTAAGAAAGTGAGGCTTCTCCTCCAAAGATTTTAACTACCAGAGATTTATTCAGCTTCTTAGAATTTTCAGCAGCTTTATCCACTTGCAGTTTCACTGTTCTACCATCATTAGCTATGCAGCAACCATAATCCAATTCTGATATATTAATGTTTTTGCTTTTAGACCATACATTTTAAACAGATCCAGAATTAGTTCTCTTGGACATTTTTTCAGTAACCTCTTGACATGTTGCCAGTTCTCTAGCAAGACAATCTCGGACTTCATCCAGATCTGTTTTCTTTTTAATCACCTCATTTGTTTTACCTTCATTCTTGTCGTATTGCTCAGAACCAATAACTTCCACATAATCCCTTATCATTTCATTTAATTTACCTTTGTCTTCATTCAACAAACCTTCTTCCTTGCGGTTGTTCTCTGATATGGTTCTGGTCACCATAGAGTTATTCTTCACATTAAACTGTTTGACCGACCATTCCGTCTTCTCCATATTGTCCTCCATGATTTTACCTTTCCCTTTTCGAGGTACTTCCAGAACTTGTTTCTTCATCATTTTCCCACCTTCATTGATGGTTAATGGTTTGTTTCCAATTGAAGCAGCTTTTAACCTAGAAAAAATCAGCAATCTATCATCTCCAAATGCTGGTGGTGACGACGAAACGTCTCGAGATCCACCAAATATCGAACGTCCTGTTGAACGACGTTCCTCCATCCCACTGACGGCCGGAGATGGCCGTCGACCATTTGTAGAAATAAGCCGACGACGACGCCGTGAAAAAAGATTTTCAAAATAACAGGATTTTGAAATCTCAGAGTCTCTCTCTCTACTTTCTCTCTCTTATGTCGATGCTTCCTTAAGTAGCTGTATATATGAGTAGTCAAAATAAATAAGTAGTATATATTCCTTAAGTAGCAGTATAGCAGCTATATGAGTAGTCAAAATAAATAAGGCATCTGACTCATAAACTCCAGGTACTCACTTAGGATTCACACTATCAAAAGGCCACTAAAAATTATTTATTTTCATTTTTTCAATTAATTCATGGGCTTCATAAAAAAGATTAAACATTAATGATCCTCTAATTATAACATCAATTATTAACCTAAAGGATCCTACCAGTCCATTATAAAAAGTTTAAATAACTAACCAATCTGATAAAGCATAATGAGGGCATTTCCTTAACTTCTCCTTAAATCTCTCCCAACTTTCATAAATTTACTCTCCTTCAAACTAGGAAAAGGATGTGATATCATTCCTAAGCTGGCAACTTTGGAAGGTGGAAAATACTCATTTAATAATTTATTTGCTAACTCATTCCAAGTGGTTATAAAGCATGGGGGCAAGGAATTCAACCATATCTTAGCTTTGTCCCTTAACAAAAATGATAATAAGCGTAACCTAAGAGCATCATCACTGACACCATTATACTTGAATGTTCCATAAATTTATAAGAAGCTAGATAAGTATAGGTTGGGATCCTTAATAGGATTTCCCATAAATTGAGAATTTTGAACCATCTAAATTTGGCAGGTTTTTGCTCAAAGTTATTAGCATGGATAATAGGTCTATTGATACTCAAGTGAATTCTATCTATTATTGGATTGGCATACTCCCTAAGAGGACTAGGATAATCATGTTCTTGAATTGGTTTAGACTTATCTAAAACTAAAGTCTTTTTAAATTTTTTAATTTTTATAAGAGTGATCATAATATCTAAGTCAAACTACAAGGGATCCTTACTAGATCTACTATACATGAACAACAAAGATGAAATTAAATAATAAAAAGTAGTAAAAATAAACAAAAATTTTCTTTTTAAAAAATTTTAAACAAAATAACAAGTTGGATATAAGTTACAGGATACAAGTAGGACTAAATATGCAATTAGCTTAATAATATAGATTAATTTATAATATGCACATCACTTCCCCAATAATAGTGCCAAAAACTTAATGGGGGACTATATGAGTTTGCGTTAGATACAAGTTATGTTTATGCTTTAGATTTAAATATGCTTAGCTTTTCTTTGATATGTAATACCAACTAAATATGCAAGTGCACATGTTGATCAAGTATTAAAGTGATTGAGATAAGTCGATCCCACAAGGAATTGTAAATGAACTAGTTCTGTCTATTATAGCTATAATGTTTATCCTGCTGAATGAAAATAAGGGTTGAGATTCTATCTCTATTGGAAAATATAAAAGAAAAGATTATATACAAGATGAATAAAT
>NW_021480071.1:0-243 GCF_001605985.2 Dendrobium catenatum | reverse complement strand
TTTCTTATATTCATATCAATAATAATAATAATAATAACTTCCCCTAAAAAAAATAACCTAACACAATCATTTCATAAACCTATAATTAAAATATCATTCAACATTTATTTCAATAAAAAAAATTATGACGAGTGAGATAACAAAATTCTCTAATATTATATAACACTTTCATATCTACATGATCAATTATGATTGTATATATATAATAAAATAAAAATCAAATTAGAACATTATATTATAATT
>NW_021480070.1:0-210 GCF_001605985.2 Dendrobium catenatum | reverse complement strand
TTGATCAAGCCGAAATTCAATTAAGGGCATCGGTGATTATTGATATGTATGCAAAATGTGGACTCATTGATGATGCCCAGCAGGTCTTTGTTGAGATAGCTGACAAGGATGTTTTATTTTTACAGCACGATGATTTCAGATCTTGCAATGCTTGGTAGGGCTGATGAAGCATTTTTAGGGTGATGGTATGGCAAGACTGGACTTTTGTTT
>NW_021480069.1:0-582 GCF_001605985.2 Dendrobium catenatum | reverse complement strand
TAGCCGACTTTATCGTCCAGGCCGATATGTACATCGGTCTGGCCGATCAGTACAAACTCAGAAGATCAGCCAGAGCATCGCCCTGGGAATAGTCCTGGACGATTAAAATTTGGCTTGATCCTCCCGGCCGATCTCACGATCGTCCTGGCCGATCAGTTCAAATCAGAGGATAATCGTCCTGAGCATCGCCCTATTTTTTAGCTGGCCGATATTTATCGTCCTGAAGTAACTTAAGGTTTTTGACTGGATCGTCCCGGCTGATCCTGAGATCGTCCAGGACAATATGATTGTATTAATTAACCTTAATTACTCCCTTGATTTCCTGATCAATTAAGGCAGAATTTGGTAATTTCGTCCAGGCTGATACGGGGATCGTCCTGGCCGATAATTTAAAAGTATAGTATACCTTAATTGTCTAAGGCGGCTACTTCTTTCTATTTTGAGCTTATCGTCCTGGCCAATACACGTTTCGTCCAGGCCGATATGTTAATGATGGGTACCTTAATTAAGAATCTTGAGTAGAGTCTCTGTTTTGAACTCGATCGTCCAGGACGATCCAAGGGATCGGCCTGGCCGATGTGA
>NW_021480068.1:0-255 GCF_001605985.2 Dendrobium catenatum | reverse complement strand
TAAGTCATTCTTTTCATAGGATGCGAAAGTGGATAACTATGAAGTCTTGACTTAGATGGTAAATAACATGGTGTCCCTGTTGACCTCTAAGTATTAATCCAGCAGAAAAAAAAGAAATCAAATCAAATACCTGTAAAACCGCTGGATCCACGAATTCCTCCGCAAATCCAGTCGTTCGGCGCCGTCTGCGTCGTATCCCGAAAATTAGGCGTAAATCTTGCTCAAATTCTGCGATCCGTAGCTCCGCTCGCGTCG
>NW_021480067.1:0-218 GCF_001605985.2 Dendrobium catenatum | reverse complement strand
ATGATATAACCATAGTGATAATTTTTAATCTGTTGTTCTACTTTACAATAACTGTTATTGTTTTACCCATCAATAGCAAACCCCATCAACAACATGAGAAAATAAAATCAACATCAAATATGCAAAAATTTGATCTTCAAAAATTCTTATTTAGAATAGAAAAAAATCTTAAAGACTTCGATCTGGTGTCCTAAATACAACAAAAAATCTCTCAAATC
>NW_021480066.1:0-216 GCF_001605985.2 Dendrobium catenatum | reverse complement strand
CTTGTAGGAGATAGGTGCATATTCTTACATTATTCGCTGGCTTTTACATTTAGATGGGCATTAGGGTATCTAATGTTTACTGGAAGCTTCATATTTTTACATTTAGATGAGCATACTGATTGGAGTGTCATTGCCTTTGTCACACATCTCTGCCTTTTACTCATAAGCATGTTGATATGTTCATAGAGAATCCCTCCTACTTGTAGTCTAAATATT
>NW_021480065.1:0-1233 GCF_001605985.2 Dendrobium catenatum | reverse complement strand
TGTATAGTGGACGGTTGTGATCAGCCGTTCCTAAACACAGATCTTCGTCAGAAAAGGAAATTTCAGGAACTCGTCTGGAACAAAGAGCTTCATCAGGCTATGCAGCTGCTAACTGAGGCATGCAAATATCTGGATCTAACAACGCTTTGATTAACGCTTCCCTCATTTCTTTGGAAAGGATCAAGGTGTCGTAAATGCTCAGTTTGGCAGGTAGCTTCCTGAGATGAGCTAGGACATTGTAATCGACCTTGAGCATTCCAGTCTCAATTGAACTTTGAAAAGGAACGGGTTGAGGTGGAAGAGAGGACTCTGGCTCGTTAATAACTTTCTTTCCTTTGTCTTTAGAAGAAGTGTGAGGTGGTAACACTTTGCCACTACGAAGCTTGATTTCCACTATCTCTTCAGAAGAAGTGACAAGCAGGTTATCTTCTTCGATCTCAGCTAATTCTGATTTTACTTCTGTTAAATTTTCAGAATCAGACATCTCGGCTTCAATACAGATAGGCATACCCTGCAAATCAAGAGCAGGGACATCACTATCTGAATAATAACCAAGAGAATGTTTTAATTCTTCAAAATTAAATTGATCATGCAGAGAATCATTTTCAGGTGTAGTTTTTAAGTCATCTGTAACATCATTATCAGAAATAGACAAGATATAAGCAGAATCCTTTTTCATTGATTTAGCATTATCACACTTAACAAAACAAAAGTCATCTAAGATAAGAGGATTGAGGATAATAGTCTCCCAATCCGAAAAAAAACACAACTCTACTAGATACATCAGAATCAACACTACTAAAAGCAACAAAACGATCTCTATTGTCCTCCTCCTGAACTATAGGACCCTGGATGACTCGGGCTTCCTTAAGCTCTGAAGGTGGGGTCATCTCTACATCATTTTCTGGAACTATCAGATCAACCTGGAGAGGCTTCTGAGCTCCCAAAGACTCCTGAAGAGAAGAAAAGTAAAGTTTATTTAGATATCTCTTTGAAGAATGGGATAAAGCTATATCCCAAGTAGAATCAAGATTTGAAAAAGAAGTATGAACGATAGGCTCACCAGTCACACACTTAGCTGATCCCTGCCCCAGATCCACTAAGTATTCCTTGGGAATCACTATAGCTCCTATTTTCATGTTTCTGTCGAGCCATTCCTTAAAAGTGACACATTCTTCAAGCTGATGGCCCAACATCTGATGGCCCAACATCTGATGGTAAGGGCAATAATTG
>NW_021480064.1:0-256 GCF_001605985.2 Dendrobium catenatum | reverse complement strand
CTTACATGGGCTTTTCTTGCTCTCTCATCAATCCATTCTTTATCCTCCTGTCGCTTATGAGTGCGACTATATAATTTCACAGGAGTTGATTCTCTACCAAGCATCTCTTTCTATTAGAATTAAGAGAATTTAATTAATATTTGTATTAAAAAACAATTTTGAAAAAAAATTAAAATTCATTATCAAACGACGCCTGTGCTCAGTATGTGGAACCGAGCCGCCAGTATGAAGTGAGCTACCCAAGCCCCCAACATCA
>NW_021480063.1:0-258 GCF_001605985.2 Dendrobium catenatum | reverse complement strand
TTGGTTATGTTGTATTCACTGTGATATGGAGGTTACTGTAACCTTTTTGGAATTCAAACTTATGGCTCTTAGTGCATCAACCCTACATTGTAGATGGCAAGCCTCGTGTATTGATTACTTCTCTCTTTCTTCATTGATAGAGAGAATCAAATCCCTTTCTTCATGAATTATAATTTCTTAGGTTATTTGTGCTCTAGCTGGAAGCTGGGGATTTGGGAGATCCGGATCTTCCTCTCGAATTGAAGATCCAACTATATC
>NW_021480062.1:0-311 GCF_001605985.2 Dendrobium catenatum | reverse complement strand
CGTTGCATAATCTTTGAGAAAAACTTCATGCTCTTTTCGTAAATTCAAAAGTTCTAATTTTAGGCTTGCATAAGTTTTCTTAAGTTTTTTGTATGATGTATGTATTCTCTCACAAATTTCAAATAATTCATCATAGGTTAGTTTATATACATCTTCCTCATCACTTTGTTCAAGATGATCTTCCCCCGTTAAGCACAAGTTTGTAGTTTCTTCCTCTGGTTCAGTCTCAGAGGAATCAGTGCCAGATTCTGCCCAGAACGCCTTTTAAATTATCTTCTTGTCCTTTTTAAACTTAGGTTTCTCCTCAATCT
>NW_021480061.1:0-1027 GCF_001605985.2 Dendrobium catenatum | reverse complement strand
GTTTTTTGTTTAAATTGGCCCCTACTCTTGTGCTAGCATGATGATGCAAGAGGGGGATATTATTCCGTCCATGAAATATATTTATGATACTCTGCATTCAACTCTCTATTGTTTGCCCCATTGTCGGAAAGGAGCAATGCTGTTTAAGTTTGATATATTATAAAAATTTTTTCTTGATTGAGCACGAATCTTGAGTCAAATTCGCATTAGAAACTTCTAAATTAAATTTTGGAGCATCCAACCTCTGTCGCCTGCCAACTACGGTCCTTTTTGACCACGGTTGCCTGACGAAGGTCTTTCAACCTCCTTCTCCTGATGACTACGGTCCTTCCAACCAATGTCGCCCAACTACGATCTTTTTGACCTTTATCGCTCGCCGACTATAATCCTTCAAGGCTATATCATTCGCCGACTATGGTTCTACCGACCAAACGAACATGTCAGCACTGATTCTTCTAGTTCCCACCATGTAATGCATTCTATATGATATATATTTACTACATCGAGCCAATGCCTTCCCTCCAAAGAAGGAACTCATTTTTAATCAACTACAAATACTAGTGGATTCATTTAAACTGGGCAATGCCTTGTGATTTTCCTTCATTTTCAGGGGTTTCCACGTAAAAGCTCTGATGTCTCTTATGAACAAAATACCACTCTCTTTTATTTGCATGTGTGTTGGATTTTCGTACAAAACTAAGACGCTAACATTTATATTTTTCTACCGCAGCGAATATTACAGGACGTAACAAAGCTTATTATCAAATCTTTATAATTTTCATTTCTCAGTTATCAAGGAAAATTAAATTAACTATTTTGTCATTATTTAATTGTATTCTTAAGCATCTTTATCCTTCTCATCTCTCTTACATATTAGACGCACCCCCTTTCCACTATATCGCCTTTTATTGCACCAGAGTTTGCTCTGGGAAACTTGTAAGGGACCTGTACATGCTCACTGGCCTTGAGGAAAGACCTTGCATGGGATGATATGATCCTATAGGATCCATCAAGGTCAGGGTCATAT
>NW_021480060.1:0-262 GCF_001605985.2 Dendrobium catenatum | reverse complement strand
ATTTTCATCAAAATATTAACTAAAACTTACACATTTTTTAAAAATTGAGATGGGAATAATGTGCCTTACCTTGAAACGAACAAGTTTCTCAACTAGGCTGACGGACGAAAAATATCCGAAGTTGCCAAAAAATTGAATTTCTCTTTCTCTCTCTTTCTCTTTTTCCCTAATTCCCTCTAATCCTATCTGTTTTTACGTTTTTGGAAAAAAATGAAATGGAATTTGTTTAATAAAGCAAAGTAGAATTGGATTTTTATTAAAC
>NW_021480059.1:0-1538 GCF_001605985.2 Dendrobium catenatum | reverse complement strand
GGTCCGCGACTACGGCCAATCATTGGCGGCGGTGCAATGATTGCCGCAATCATGCGGCAATCAAGCCGCCTCCCACTCATCCACGTGGGCACGGATGGCTGCCGTCGGATCCGCGTGGCTGCAAGGGGGACAGTCCAGATCGAGTCGGATCCTATGGAGATCCGCAGGATCGTCCGACCTATCGGACGGAACCTTCGTCCGACCAAATCCGAGCCGTTGATCAGGAGATCAACGGCCCAGAACACCCTACGCATGCAGCCAGCCGGACCAAACCTACAAGGAGAAAATCGCTTCGTTCTCTTGATTGGATGGACGAAATTGTTTGAAATTTTAGATTTGGACTCCACACATGAAGAGAATCGATGGGGGACGATTGGTTTGATCTAAAAATCACTTATTGAAAATCTATTTAACCCTAAGTGTTCTAAACTAGGGTTTGCGATATACCTCAATCCACATGGTGGATTCGAGCGATCTTGGGCTCGTTGGACTCGCGGATTCTCTAGGAACAAATCTCTAGTGGACGCCGAGCTCCAACTCTCCTTCGATCGAGCGGGATTCTCCTTAGAAGGATTTCACGCTCGAGCTCGTCGGGATCTCGCCGCCGGCGGGTGGAGGTCGTCGGGATTTGGTTGGGGAAAGTGGGGAAGGATTATGGGAGCACTCTCACAAAATCTCAGAGCCTGAGAGGGTCTAGAGATCGAGCAAGAGCAAAAAAAGTCCTTTCCTAAACCTAATTCTTCCTATTTAAACGTCCCAACCCTATCACCAACGGCTTGGATCGAATCTAAGGGCAATTAGGAGGGAAATCCCGCTGAATCCCACGGGATTTGAATTTTAAAACGCTCATGGGCATTCAAAGCCATTAAAGAGGTTTTAATTTTAATTAAATAAATCATTTTGACCTATTTAAGACTTGGGTTGACCAAGTCAATGGCTGACCCAGCCAACCCAGTCAAAATAGGTCAAAGAGCGAAGTGGAATCGGGCCATGAAAAGGTTTGAGTGGACTTGGGCTCCAAAGGGGCTTAATGGTTTAAATTTTGACCCATTAGGACTTGGGTTGACCAAGTCCAAGGTTCACTTGGTCAACTCATGCCATCACGCCCAAGTTTGGGCAAAAATCAAGGTCAACAAGATCAAACAAGGGAAACCATTTGATTAACTTCATAAAATAGTTGTCAACATAGTAAGAAACCCTTGCAAAAATCCTACTATAATCCAAATCATTGGATAGTTCAATTAAAACATGTTTAGGATTCAAGGGAGTATCATAAAATTTTTTTGAGAGCTTCAGGCTAGAGAAAAAAATTTAGATTCCATCCAAAGGAGATATAAGACAAAAAAAAAAACTTTTCAACTAATGAAAACTTCAAAAGTACAGCTAGAGCCTGAATCTCCTCCACTTAAGTCCAAAGAGAGGGCAAACTATAATAGGTACAAGCCTTCATATCTAAAAAAAATAGTGGAGGAAGAATTGCTAGCAACAACATCCTTGAAAGATTTTGAGTAAGGTTTACCCCCCCCCCCCCCCCCCCA
>NW_021480058.1:0-473 GCF_001605985.2 Dendrobium catenatum | reverse complement strand
TAGTTTTTTATTTTTACACAAAATTCATCTTTATTGGTCTTCTTCACTTTTTAGAAGTAAACACATTAGACTTATTTTAGAATATAAATTTATGCATTTTTTGTGTAGTTGTCGATGAAGTTGACGTAATAAATGAGCCATATGGATGCTTCTGGGGATAGCCCTCACGCATTGATGTTTATAAGATCTAAATTTTGAGTTTTGGTCTCCCTTCAATTTTGTAAAACTAAATTTTCTCTTTATTGCGGTCTTCACAAAACCAGAATCCTAATACTTTATTTGATAATAGCTTTTTGAATGTAAATTCCTTATCTTTTTTCATTCATATGTCCCAACCTTCAATATCATGTGTATGAATCAATTATCAAGTCTATTGTTGCTCTTGTTATTATGGTGTTTGAAGTTCTATATAATGTGCCTTTTTTTCTATCATGTGCTGTCATCATGACACACCTGGTTGCGTTCAAAGTGCT
>NW_021480057.1:0-219 GCF_001605985.2 Dendrobium catenatum | reverse complement strand
CTTAATTTGTTATTTGTAATTTTTATTTTTATTATGATTTTTTTGTTTTTACCCTTACTTAAGATGGTCGTCCTATGTAAGTCCTAGGGGCATATGTCTTGTTTTAGTTTCTTAAGCCTATATATAGATGCCCTTGCTTGTGTAATGTAATGTTAGATGATTACTAAAATTTTTTGTTTGCACTTGTGCTCTTTGGGAAGAACCTTGGTTGAGATTCCT
>NW_021480056.1:0-1013 GCF_001605985.2 Dendrobium catenatum | reverse complement strand
TGTGATGGATTAGGGTTGGGCTAACTTTTTTGTTTGTCTTTACTTAGCTTTAATTTTTAATGCATCTTTGCATTTATTTCAAAAAAAAAAAAAATCTGAAGTGCAAATATGGGGATGCAATTTGGGAAGAAGATGTGAAAAGGAGTTCATCTCCATCCTTAAATATTATGAAAGAAGGTGCTACTTACCTGAAACCAATAGTAAGATGGAAAGTCAACAATGGAGAAAAAATAAACTTTAGAAATGATACTTGGATACTTCATAAAAGATTAAATACTTGGCCGACAACTTGTAACACAAATGATCTTCATGACAAAAAAGTTGCCTTCTTAATTGATGAAAATGGAAGATGGAGTAAAGATAAACTGAACGCATATATCTCTGAAGATATGGGAAATCTGATTCAATAGATAGAAACAAGTGAACTAGGTATAGATGATAATGATGAATTAATTAGCAAAAATTCAGGTAGAACAATAACCTCTTTGTCTTTTGTAGCAAAAACAAAAGTCAAGGTAGTAATTTTAGCAATACGAGTTGGTTGAAAAAATTTAAGGTAAACCAAAGGGAAAAAGTGTTTTGGTGGAGATTGTTGAATGATCCTTTGCCGACAAAAGAATGCTTATGCCATAGAAGACTATTTTGTAACAGATATTGTCCTAGAGGATGCCAAGATACGGAACATATAGAACATGTGACTATTAGATGCTTCAAGCTGAAGGAAATCATACAAAAACTGAGGCAATGGGGAATTAATGTTCCCTTGTCCTCAACAATATTTGAGGAGATCTTACAAAATAGTTTTAATCACCTCACTACTTGCAAATGCAATGTTAAATTTTCTCACTTTAAAATAGATTTATATTTTGATAAAATTATGAATAATATTTATTTTAAATAAAAATATTTTCTTATTGATTTAAACTTTGATTCTTGAAATAAAAAAAATGAATTAGATTTTAAATGTAAATCTATGCCACATTAAAGAAAAAAAAAATACTTGCTTTGCCAAC
>NW_021480055.1:0-242 GCF_001605985.2 Dendrobium catenatum | reverse complement strand
ATACTCTAATTTACAATTAAACTTAGCAGATCTATTCTACATACACATAATTACTAAATCAATCATAAAATCATATTAATTATAAAATTATAAAACCCTTAGAAAAGATCTATAGTTTTTTCTTTTCATGCTTGAAAAACATTTTTTATCACTTTATTACTTGAAATGGCAAGATACATTAATAATTTATAAAAAAGAAATAACACTATTAAGTTTTTAATATCATTGCTGGGAATTAACAC
>NW_021480054.1:0-305 GCF_001605985.2 Dendrobium catenatum | reverse complement strand
TCTTGATGATATTGAAATTATCCCCTTCAATGATAACTCCTTGTGCTTCAAACATCCAATCTTTCACCAGTTTTTTCAAGTATACCACAGCCAATAGTTCCAATTGAGAGATGTCCCAATGCCAACACTTCTCGCCGAAAGCCACCAGAAATCTGCCTTGATCATCTCTAGCTACTCCACCAATACCAGCCATATTATTACTTTTAAGAGCAGCGTCCACATTTATCTTGATCCCCCCGGGAGGAGGAGGATGCTAAGTAGATAACAATCCAAGCTGATTAGCATCCCAGGATCCCGTTTGAATA
>NW_021480053.1:0-205 GCF_001605985.2 Dendrobium catenatum | reverse complement strand
GAAAGGACCCAAGCAAGAAGAGAAGGAATATACTGAAGGGTTTTGTTGCAACCAGACTCCTCACTGACCACCATCAGACTTCAGCCTGGCATCCAACTGACACCGAACTTTTGCTCGGTACATTTTTAGGACTTCTACCCGACATTTGACTTCTGCTCGTCGTCGGATTTCTACCCGATGCCGGACTTTTGCCCGTCGCCAAACT
>NW_021480052.1:0-260 GCF_001605985.2 Dendrobium catenatum | reverse complement strand
CGATCATATCCTATTGATTCATATCTCAAGGTTTTGATGCCACTAAGGAGTGTATTGGCTCTGGTCATAACCCCTACTTGTTTTGCCATTTTGCTGCAAAACTACTCAGTTCAGAGGGCCATGGGTCATAATCGTTTATCCTGTTGTGCCATTTAGCAGCAAAACCGCCAGTTAGAGGACATGTACCACATTCTTATTGGCAGGTGATTGTTTGAGAATGGATCATAGTGATATTTTCGACTACGCATTAGCTCTATGTG
>NW_021480051.1:0-960 GCF_001605985.2 Dendrobium catenatum | reverse complement strand
CTAGCCTTCCCCTCCACGCCACATGGGCGTTTCAGGTAGATGCCCATAGACACTGCGGCTACATTTTCTTCAATCCCTGCTATGCTACATGAGCGTTTAAGGGTCTCGGGCACCTGTTGAAAATAGCACAGTTGTTTTCTCATGTATGAGTACTTATTTTTGTCTCCCTCACACTACATGAGCGCTCCGGAGATTATCCATCTCGTCGTCAGCGTCGCACCGGTTTCCCTCCCACCGTGCTACGTGAGCGAGTAGGGAGGTTTGCCAGCTTGTCGCAAGCCTTGAGAATAGGATTTTTAGGTTAGAAAATTTTATACCTTCACGGGGATGACGA
Organism: Dendrobium catenatum; assembly: GCF_001605985.2. Classification (NCBI taxonomy): domain Eukaryota; kingdom Viridiplantae; phylum Streptophyta; class Magnoliopsida; order Asparagales; family Orchidaceae; genus Dendrobium; species Dendrobium catenatum. The sequence continues at coordinate 626 of NW_021480051.1, read as the reverse complement.
CAACAACAGGATGCACAAAAAAATACATTTGATTTCCCCCATTTTTTTGCTTTCTTCTCTCTTTTTTTTTTTGCATAAATCACCTTAATTTCCTTGTCTCACTTTCATAAGATCTAAATAAAAAGTACTGTAGCAATAAGCAATAAGGTTCTAAACTTCACAAGATTTTGTCACGAGAATTCATAAATTGCCTTTCCCCTCCCACCTCATGTGAATGATGCTTCACAATCTCATCTCTCGGTTTGTTACTTCTTCAACAGCAGCAGAGAGATGAGAGTTCATCTTGGAGAGGAAATCAAGGTTGAAAGGGTTTCCTCTTTCTCTGAATTTCATCTCTTGAACATCACATAATGGAGCCATCTTTATGACTGCACCAAATACTTGGCTTTTCATAAGATCCTAGTCATTAACATGGTTTTGCAGCATAAGAAATAGACCAACCATTGCATGGAGAATCTCCAAGAGAGTCATAAGACAGTGATAACACGTTGGAGTTTAATTTCAAATTCCTGTATCACATACCTTTATGGAAAAATGTCACCATGACAACGGCTCCAATAGGATCTTCAATTTTGATTGTGTGGAAAGTATATTGCTTTTGATTAGTGCAACTGGATTTGAAGGAA
>NW_021480050.1:0-217 GCF_001605985.2 Dendrobium catenatum | reverse complement strand
CACCTCTGGAACTTGTCAATTCATTGGACAATCCTTGATCTCTTGGTCTAGTAGAAAGCAAAATTCTGTTGCACTTTCCACTGCTGAAGCTGAATACATTGCTCTTGGAAGTTGTGTGGCCCAAGTTCTTTGGTTGAAACAACAGGTATTGGATCTAGGATTACATGTAAGCACCATTTCAATTTTTTGTGACAACACTAGTGCCATATGCATCTCT
>NW_021480049.1:0-1647 GCF_001605985.2 Dendrobium catenatum | reverse complement strand
TAATATAAATTATATATATATATTAAATCTTGAGAGCCTTGAGAGAAATCTTAAAATTTTAAAGATTTTTTAGCCTATGTAAATAGGGATTATGGGTAGTAATTAGTGAATGGTTGCATTTCAATCATTCACTAGTTAGAGTTTGATATATGTTAGTTGTCTTTAATACTTGCATCAAAAGGATGCACACGCCACTTGAGTCAAAATATAGGCTTTAACTTCAGAAATTCATAATTTTTCATAAAAAACTCCAAATTAAGTGTGATAACAGTCTAAATACTTATCATAAGCTCTAATATTTATTAAAAATCTAAAACCTTCAAAATTAACCTTAATTTTAAAAGTTAACTTATAACCCTTTAAAAATACATTAAAATAATTCTTAAAAATTCAATAATACATTAAAATTCCAAAAATCTTGAATTTAATTAATAAAAATCATCTAAACAATTAAATCAAATTAATTAACCCTTTGGTAACTGTATGATGGATAAAGGTAACCGAAAGAATGCATCTGCTGCTTGGAAGATCTTCTTGGATGGATCTAAATTGCTTAAAAAAATTGTGAGATGGAAAATATCTGATGGTAAATCTATCAATGTCTTTAATGATAATTGGATATGGGATAAAAGCATCAAGAGATGGCCTACTTTTGTTGATGTTTCAGAAAATGAAGATTTCACGGTGGATAGATTGTTACTTAATGGGAGCTGGAATGTAGATCTTTTCCTAAATTTTTTTGGTATTGAATTGGTGGAAGCTATCTTACAAATCAAAATAGAGGATAATTTGGTTCAGGACAAAATGGAATTGATCCATAAGCTTTCCGGGAAATCACTATCTTTTTTAATTGATGAGAAGGAACTTTATGACAATGGCAACTATGTTTACTGGAAATGGATTAAGCATCTTAAACTAATTCCGAAAGTTGAAGTTTTATGGTGGCGTCTTTTCAACAATGCTCTTCCAACGCTTCAGCTATTACATTCTAGAAATATTCAATGTGATTTGAATTGTCATAGAGGATGTAATAAAATTGAGAATACAGAGCATGTAGTTACGGGATGTGAAAAGCTGCTGGATACTAGTGCTTTACTCAACAGTTGGGGATTTATGATACCATCATTTACCAGTATGGAAGAATGTTATGAATGGCTTGAAAGATCTACTATGGAGAGCAAATTCCAACCTAAATTGTATTGCAATACGGTATAGTTAATGTGGAAGGCAAGAAATAAATGTATTCATGATAGAACTAATGATAGCTCCAGATTTATTGTGGTTCAATCTATCTCGTGGTCTTCATTCTCTAATTCTTATGGCAACATAAGCTCGGGCCACTGGGGTGTTAATCAGTCTAGAAGACTATGGCTATGTAATTGTTGGCACCCTCCACCACCCGACTGGATTAAAGTGAACATTGATGCTTCGTTATTTCCTTCTTTTTTTTTTTTTGAAGAAAAGCCAACTAAAGCTTTATATAAAAATCACCAGAACAGACAAACTACAAAGTGGATTCCTCCTTCAAAATGTTCATGAATGAAGGAGGACCAAGAAAAGTTTCTTACTAAAGCATAGTTAGCACATAAGTTTGCTAACTTATTACTTTCTCTATCAATGCAATTAAAGATCACAAAATTGAATTTA
>NW_021480048.1:0-252 GCF_001605985.2 Dendrobium catenatum | reverse complement strand
AGAATTGTATGGTAAGTATGTGAATCTCCCTTAATTTTTATATTATATTTCAATTTCATATTGTTTCTAATTTTTTTATATCCTTATTATGATATCAAAATTTGCATTAAAATCATAGTTTTGTTTCATTTTTAGCAACTTTCTATTTTTTTGAAAATTTTGTTTACCAATATAAATGCATGAATTAGATAATTAAAATTAAATAATCTGACTGTTAAGTTCATAAATCCTTCAATAATGAAAAATCGATGT
>NW_021480047.1:0-206 GCF_001605985.2 Dendrobium catenatum | reverse complement strand
AATAACATAATCAAAAGCTTTAAAAAAAGAAATGTCAATTTCTTTGTTACCTCCTTTATTCATGAAATCCTTGATGAAGTTGATCACATTCATGTTGTCTCCTTCCACGATAAGTCCTTTATAGTTTGTCATCCAATCCTTGAATATTAGTTTAAGAGCAAGGATAGAATGAAGTTCAACAGCAGAAGCATCCCAATGAATCATAG
>NW_021480046.1:0-417 GCF_001605985.2 Dendrobium catenatum | reverse complement strand
ACCGAGAGAGGTTTGAGCATCTGGCCAGCAGGGTAGAACGCTTGTCCGAGACAGTGCTGGAGGGAAATTTTAGGAAGGGATTAAAGGCCGAGGTAAGAGCAGCGGTGAAGGTCCTGATGCCCAGGGACATAGTGGAGGCCATGAAGCTTGCACAGTTGGTCGAAAATCAAAAGAGCCTGGAGAAGGGAGCGAGGAGTAGTAGTAGCTCAGGAGGCACTTACAGGTGGACGACGACCCACCTAGCCCCAAAGGAAGCGCCCCCAGGAGGAATGAAAGAAGCTCCAAAGGAAAAAGCAACAGGAGGAAATGGGGGGCAGTTCAAGAGGCTCACTGACAATGAAATGCAAGAGAAGAGAGCAAAAGGGTTATGTTTTCGATGCGATGAAAAATACATGCCAGGGCATAAGTGCAAGGATC
>NW_021480045.1:0-501 GCF_001605985.2 Dendrobium catenatum | reverse complement strand
ATTTTTTTAATAATAAAACTGTAATATGTAATAATTTTAAAAAAAATAAGTAAAAAGCATTATTTATTGATAAGACATTTTTTATCACTACAATTAATAAAACGATCTTTTTTAATGATAAAGCATTTTTAATTAATAAAACCTTTTTTATCATTGTCATTTATCAGTACAAATTGTAAAAGAAATTTTTCCTAATAATAAATTAAAAAAAAAATTAATATCATTTTCATCTATATAATAAATAAGGCATAATTTCCTTCTTACAACCCCTTAGTTGTTCTTAAGTATATATTGTTCTTAATTATACATCTTTTAGTCCAATTTTTTTTATTTTTTACTAAAAAGCTGCTTTAATAAGCAATACGAAAGCAGTCGTACGAAGTATATTACATAAATATTTTAAATTATTTGCATACTATATTAATTTTATAACACTGACTATGCTAATGACTAGTTTATATATATACATAACAATTTTGTGGTATGTATGTAAATTCGTTT
>NW_021480044.1:0-285 GCF_001605985.2 Dendrobium catenatum | reverse complement strand
TAGTGTACCTATGTGTATACAAGTTACAGTGCACGTGCAGGGGTATTTTGAAAGTATTCGTAGACGCCTTCTGTCCGCTTGCATAAAAGTTGAGGATCCGGTGGCGTTTTATTTGCGGATGATTTATGTGATGTATGATGGCTCTTTTACCCCCGGGGGAACTTGCATTTGTTTCAGTGGATCAATGTATTTGCTCAACTTTAAATAATAACTGATCATAAATGTGCTAGTGCTCATTGACTTCTTCCACGACAGCTTATGAATGCTTGTATTCATCGCATGCCT
>NW_021480043.1:0-264 GCF_001605985.2 Dendrobium catenatum | reverse complement strand
ATAGAAATTTAGTTTTTATATTTTAAATAAATAAAAAATTTAAATACAAGAAATTATATTATTTAAAAAATTTATTTAATATTTAAGACACACGTGCCTAATTTGTATTTAATATTTTTTTAATTGAACACATTTTTTGCGTGTCGGTCACATGTCGTGTTGGACAGTGGCAGAGCCAGAAATTTTATTCGGGTGGGGGGGGGGCTAAATTAAAATAGTTCTTTTTGCCGTCTCATTTTGAAGGTTATAATACATTAAAATAGT
>NW_021480042.1:0-327 GCF_001605985.2 Dendrobium catenatum | reverse complement strand
ATCTGATATAATCTGATTCTGATTTCCGTATCTGTTCTGTAAGCAAATTTGATTTCTGAATTTCTGTACGATATAATTTGATCTGATCTGTATGATATGATTCTGATACGATTCTGACACGATTCTGTTCTGTTTCGATATCTGATTTCTGTAAGATTTTGATTCTGTTGATTTGATCTGTATGACTCAGTTCTGATTCAATATTTTTATTTTGTTCTGATTTGATATACGATTCTGTTTCGATTACTGTACGGATTTCTGTCTGATGTGTTTGATGTGGATTCTGGAATTTTTGAATGGAGGTTTGTCGCGTTGCTGAGCTGTTGA
>NW_021480041.1:0-219 GCF_001605985.2 Dendrobium catenatum | reverse complement strand
ATATGACTTGAGATAACGTCCCTAATGATTTGTATAGGTAGTCAAGTTATTGTGAGTAGCTTGCCAAAAGCTTAGACTTTGTTTGGGACAGCTTTCTTCCTACTTTATAAAGCGGCTTTCTAGTATAAAAAATAAAATTTTTCTATTAAAAAGCCGCTTTAAGAAGCAGTAAGAAAACCGTTCCAAACAAAGCCTTACTTGTGTCGACTATTGGCGACT
>NW_021480040.1:0-400 GCF_001605985.2 Dendrobium catenatum | reverse complement strand
CTTCATGACTTCGCATCTCAATCATCTAACTCCTCATTCCTACCCTATCTTAGCCTTTAAAGTTGAACCTTTCACTTGTTGTGTAACTACTTTTGGGCTTCTTGTTCTATTTCCTCTCTATATTACCTTTATCTTCACTGTAGAAACATGTTACACAATGTAGTAGTTATGAATACAAGGAAAAACGGTTACGTCTGTTTTCTTTACTTTGCTTTTTTTTTTGTTCCGCTCAATATGCATATTTCTAATTCATTTACATGTATACTTTGAATCTACTATGAAACTAATTAAAATGATCTTAGTGTTAAAATAATTGATGAAAAGGCATCTAAAAATTAGTATGGATATATAAGATGATATTTTATGATATTTAATGATATTGAGAAGGCATATGATTTAG
>NW_021480039.1:0-238 GCF_001605985.2 Dendrobium catenatum | reverse complement strand
TATTTTGGAGAAAAAGTATGATCTAGTCCATCCAGTTAAAAATCTAGAGGAGCCTCTCTACTACAATGATGGATCTTTTCAAGCAATCTTTAATAAAGATGAATAATATAAATAACATATTATTAGTGACTCAGAGGAGGAAATGGGAGCACCTCCACCTGCACCTGCTGGTGAACCAAATGTTCAAGATTTGGTTCACATGTTTGATCGTCTTGAGACTCATTTTGATCAACGCTTT
>NW_021480038.1:0-275 GCF_001605985.2 Dendrobium catenatum | reverse complement strand
TTATTAACTTCAGAAGGATTATCCAAGAAGATACCTTACCATTCAATAGCTTTAGCCTCCATATCCAAAATATTAGAGAAAATATTTTTGAAAATATGTTTATTCCAATACCTCAAACATTGCTTAAGCCTAGCCAGCTTAGCCCACAGGCTAAGCATACCCGAAATATTGTTATCAGGAAACACAGGAGCATTCCAATTATTTTGAAGAACCTCTTTAAAATTATCATGTAACAACCACATATTAAGAAATCTAAAAGCATAATTACCAATGTG
>NW_021480037.1:0-456 GCF_001605985.2 Dendrobium catenatum | reverse complement strand
AAACTGGCAACAGTAAGATATGGGTTAGATTGGACAGTGTTTTAATGAACTCTGTAGGCCTTAGACTTGCCCCATTGGCCACGGTTAAGCATTTGTTGAGAATTGCATCTGACCATTGTCCATTGTTGCTGAATCTGACGTCTAATGCACCAAAATCTGGGAGTAGATGGTATAGATTTGAAGATATTTGGATGTCTTATCCAGCTACTTGGAAGCTGGTATGGAAGGAATGGAACAAATCTGACTATGGGCAGCCCGCTGATGTGCTAAATCGCAAGTGTTCCAGAACACTTAGAGCTCTGTTTTTCTGGAGCAGAAACCGGTTAAAGGAGCTGGGGAATTTGAAAAATTCGTTGGAGGCAAGGTTGGGAGAACTTCAAGAACTTGTATGCTCTAATGCTGGATTAAATGAAGCATAGGAGCAGGAAATGAGGAGAAAGGCTTCTAAATTGAATA
>NW_021480036.1:0-307 GCF_001605985.2 Dendrobium catenatum | reverse complement strand
CCCCCCGACCTCTGCCACCTACTGACTACGATCCCTTTGACCTTCGTTGCTCGCCCACTATGGCCCCTTCAACGTCTGTCGCTCGTCAAGTATAGTCCCTCCGACCACCATTGGCCGGTCATTATGGTCACTCTAACCTCTGTCGCCCGCCGACAAATCTTCGTTCAAAGCTAAGACATTAAAGCTCTTTATTTCTATACCACCACAAATGTTCTATGACACAACATTTGTTATTTTAAATTCTTTCAAATTACACTATGTATTTGCCTTCCTTAAACCTAATGTTGAAAAAATAAAAAAGTTAAAA
>NW_021480035.1:0-668 GCF_001605985.2 Dendrobium catenatum | reverse complement strand
CGATTAGGTGTATCGTCCAGGACGATGCACAATAATTAATCGTACCGACTGAAGTTAAAACATTTTAAATACTTGCCACGTGTATCGTCCAGGACGAACAGTGGTTCGGCCCGGCCAATTTTCCAATAATGGATCGTCCGGGACCGAATCTAAAGATCAAAACGTGCTGACACGTGGATCGTCCGGGACGATCCAGTGTAATGGCCAGGACGATGCACATAAAATGCATCGGCCAGAAGAAATATACTATCGGCCAGGACTATCACCAAGAGTTCGATCAAATCGGCCAGGATGATCTGGGATCGTCCGGGATGATGAGTTTAGGTTTTACAAACAAAAGGTCAGCATATGGATTTTGAACAGAATGTGTCATATCATGCAGGACGATAAGGGTATCGGTCAGGACGATGTGACTAGGAATTGAAATCAAGAAAAAAATGGTGATGATCAAGACCCTCGAAAAATAAAACAAAAGAAAAAACAGTCAAAAACACAACAAAAGAAAAATAAATAAATAAAAAATGAGGAGAAAAAAAGTGAATATTTTTGGATTTAAATCTTTCTAAATTTCTTTTTTGTTTTATGGAGCCATCATATGAGAATTCTTTTTCAAAAAATCAAACTTTTAAAATTCCAAGAGATCAAGAAGTTTAACAAATCTCAATCAG
>NW_021480034.1:0-225 GCF_001605985.2 Dendrobium catenatum | reverse complement strand
TTTAGTGTACCTATGTGTATACAATTTATAGTGCACATTCAAGGGTACTTTGAAATAATTGTAGACGTCTTCTGTCTGCTTGTACGAATGTTGCAGATCCGGTGGCGTGTCGTAGCAGCTTCTGAATTTAATGGTTTGCTGCTTTGTATGGGTAGACTGTCGTGCACTATTTATTAATTTTTGTAGGTGGGTCATAATGCACTAACTAATCTCCTGCCTTGGATC
>NW_021480033.1:0-1535 GCF_001605985.2 Dendrobium catenatum | reverse complement strand
CTTATCTACAACCCATCTGCCTTCCAAAATTTACCCCAGAACCTATTTCGTTAAAACTCCCCTCGCCAAATAAAAAGAAAAAACGAGTGGAGGCCGGGGCCGAATTTTCGGAGCCCACAAATGAGCATATAGTAAAAAAATTTAATTAGGAGCAAATACGCCAAATTAAATGGCGCAGTAAGAATAAGCCATTTATTTAGGCGTATTCTAACATACGCCATTTAATTTAGCATATTTGCTCCTAATTAAATTTTTTTTAATCTATGCTCCTACTAATTTTGATCATTACCTTGCTTCTTTATAAAATTTGGCCTAATTTATAATGATTCATTAGATGCTCATTTTCATCACATAAAGCTTACGCTTATATCCTTAGGAGATCATAATATTTTCCACCTTCATATGTGTGAGTTTGCTATTGTATAAGTACACTTTTTGGATTAAGTTGTAGGCCTGTTAGGTATTATAATAGATCAAAACATGGTTGAAATCATCTAGCATTACTATATCCCAACTTTAATCACTGAAGTTATTTTCTTACACGGCCTTACAAACGTTTATTGCCTTAAGAACAATGCTTTTCACTGGGATCCTGATGAACAAGTTAGTTTTGATAACATGAAAGACCACCTCACCACCTTACTGGTTTTAGCACTGCTTGATAATTTTTTTAAGACGACTCACTTCATCTCATGTAAAAGAATATCTGATGCACTCCGTATTGCAAAGCTATTTTTCAACGAGATCATCATCACCATGGAATGCCTGAAGTAAAGCTTATTTGTGGTGTTTGGTGTGAGCTATGAAGAAGAACTCAAATGTAGCTTAAATAAGCTGAGTCTATCATCTCCAATCTTACGAGTAAACGGTGGTTGTGAATCATACACTTGACAACATGGCAACGAATGCCATCCAAAGGAATGAGAAGATAAATTGGGGAAAAGAAGAATTTGCTTTCAACTCCATGGTTAATAGCCCTTTTTGGATTGTCTACACCAAGGAACCAAATCAATCTATCGATATTGCCATTCTTCCTAAACCGAAGAGCTTTCTGCTGCTAAATTTGATTCCAAATTCGATCAGCTCTTGCTGGATGTTAAACACAAACTTAACGGACAACGATCACCACTAAAGTGATGACTCATCTACGTAAAGAGGGCTTTTGCAAGAGCATATTAGAAGCTAAAACCACGGAAGATTATACCTTTTTCAATTGCCAAATGAATAAATAACTACACATACCAATGTTTCCCTTCTTCCTATTCTTAACATCTCCTCTACAGTCAGTGGCGGAGCAAGAATATTGTATTTGTGGGGGCATAAATTTATTATTTTTAAATACCCCCAAGCTTTTCATTGGAGCTTGAAATTGACATTGGGGTTTTACTTTTTTTTTTTATAATAGTTGTTATAAGAAGATAAATTTCAATCCAAATTTACTTGGACTATATATTATCATGCTCATTTACTTCAATTATTCTTTTATAGAATATTTTTATATCTAATTTAAATAAAAAATTAAATTAAAATTTATT
>NW_021480032.1:0-249 GCF_001605985.2 Dendrobium catenatum | reverse complement strand
TTCCCATCTCCTCTGAAGGCTCTCAAGTGAAGTTCAATAACATCAGTCCGGTTCTCTGCTGACACTTGGAGAGTGTAAAGGACGATAAAGTGTATCTTTGACAGCCATTGTTTCTTCGTTCTTTGGGAGAAAACTAGAAGAGAGAACTTGAAAGGGAGAGAGGAAAAAGTGGAGTTTGAGAGGGAGAATATCCTTGAAGGGGATTTCAAGGAAGTGTGGAGGGGATATTCACACAGTTGCTCCAGCGAA
>NW_021480031.1:0-302 GCF_001605985.2 Dendrobium catenatum | reverse complement strand
ATGATGATGCACAACATACAATAAATGTAATGAATGCTATGAAATCCCTACAAGTGACATTTATATACAATCAATATGGAATGCCCATAGGTGAAGCAAGAGAATTGTGGGGGATGCAACCCTCTTTCTACCAATGTTAAAGTACATCAGCCCCATCTACAAGCCACGATGGTAGATGTATCAAAGGCCTAATGGATCTTCTACCTACAAGGAAAAAGATCATAGTAGATGAAGATGCTTACTAGCGATGAGGAAGTATTCATTGCATATACAATAATACTCCTACGGGTAATGATCAATGG
>NW_021480030.1:0-280 GCF_001605985.2 Dendrobium catenatum | reverse complement strand
TTAGAAACTGTTTGGTAATCCAAATAATGGTTTGAATCTTCCAAATGCGCTTCGGATCCTTGATTTGGATCTATTTGAGCTTGGATTGGGTCAAATTTGATGTTGTTGGATTCATATTTTCATGACATTCAGTTCATCTGTAAGTTTGCTGAAATCAGAGTTTAGATGGTTTCCAATTTAATTTTTAAAGTTTCCAATTTAATTTTACTCCGAGATTCATGCCCCATTAAAATATTTTTTTTATAATATATCAATATATACAATTATTCTTACTATTATT
>NW_021480029.1:0-218 GCF_001605985.2 Dendrobium catenatum | reverse complement strand
GATACAACCGGGATAACACCACAAACCATTTTTCAAGAAAAAAATTTGTCAGCCCACCCTCATACGTGGGGTATTATATTTTAATAGTCAATCCATTTTATAGTGTTAACAACCAGCCTTTTTTGCTTATGCAAATACTACAATCAAAATGCACTAGGAAATAATCAATTATATTAAATATAAGAAAATCTATATAATAATAAAATTTTTAAAAACTA
>NW_021480028.1:0-324 GCF_001605985.2 Dendrobium catenatum | reverse complement strand
CCAACTTCCACGGGACGCCAGAATTCTGCCAGACTTCCAAGTGACGTCGGAACTCCACCCAAACTCCAATTGATGCCGGAATTCCGCCTGACTTCTATGTGACGCCGGAATTCCGCCCGAACTCCAAGTGACACCGGAATTCCACCCGACCTCCAAGTGACGCCGGAGTTTCACCCGAACTCCAAGTGACACTGGAGTTCTCCTTGAATACCATCTAACATCAAAATTCTCCTCGACCTCCAACTTACGTCGGACTTCTACCCGACATCGGGCCTCCGCTCGTCGCTAAGTTTCTACCCGACACTAGACTTTTGCCTATTATCG
>NW_021480027.1:0-2501 GCF_001605985.2 Dendrobium catenatum | reverse complement strand
AAAGTTTTGTGATTTTCTAATTTTTTAAACTCTTTTTGTAACTCAGCATGACATGACTTCAAGGAATCATGTGCATAAGATAATTCAGTATATTTTCTATTTAATGCATCAAACTCATCAAGTAATAACATGTGATTTCCATCGATTATAGAATAAGCTTTAAGTAAAATTTCATGCTCTTTTTGTAAATTTAAAAACTACAATTTGAAACTACTATGTGATTTCTTAAGTTTCCTATATGATGCAAGAATTTATTCAGAAACTTCAAGTAATTATTCATAGGTTAGTTCACATACCTCTTCTTGGTCAAACTGACCAAGATGATCGTCCGCCATCAACCACAAGTTTGTAGTCTCCTCTTTAGCTTCAGTCTCAGAGGAGTCTGATGTTGAATACGCCTAGAATGCCTTTTGAAACATCTTCTTATCCTTTTTGAACTTGGGTTTCTCCTCAACCTTCTCCTTACTTGAGTTAGCTTTAAGTGTAGAACAATCAGATTCCCGTTTTTTTTTTTTGAACTAGCGGAGCGAGTGGAGCGAAAGGGAACGAGCGAAGCTGTTTTGAAGGAACGTCGGCGATCGGTGGTCCTCCGTCGGCCGTGTATGGCCTACGGAGGTCCTTGGTGTTTCTCCGTTGTTCTTGACGAAAAGAATAGCACAATGAGCTGAGAAGATCAGAGTTTGATCTTGGCGCTCTTGGCTATTTTGTGGGATCATTACGATCTTGGCAATTTGAAGATGAACTAGAATTTAACAGATCTCCATCTGCTTGAGTTTCTTATAATGTCAGAAAGAAGAGTGGTTTTGACAGAATGTTGGCGATCGATTGATCTCAATCGGTCTTGTATGATCGACGAAGTTCATTGGTGCGTCTATGTCAGTATTGAAGAAAAGAAAAATAGGATGAGAGGAGAAGAGCATAAAATTTTGTCGCTCAGGTTGATTTTGTCTGATCATTTCGATCTTTGTTTTTTTGCAAATCTTTGGAGTTCAGTGGATATATATAGGCCTAAGGTAATCCTTCAGCTTGTTTTCGTGAATGTGATCGAATTGAGTTCGATTTTGGCAAAACAATTCTTGAGACGAGACGATCCTGGCTGTTTGCCATTCTTGGCAGAGACGATTTCAGTAATCCTAAATGATTGGAATTTTGAAGGTTATTTTATGAGGACTTTGTTCAAGTCCAATTCGACATTTGATTTCTTGAGTGTTTTTGGTGGAAGTTTTGAGGCAATCTGTGTTGTGATTGCTTGTTGGAATATTAATGGTATTGTTCTTGCCGGTATGATGGATATGGTGGTGATTTTCAGTCTGTATGACTTTGCTTGTGAAGAGGCAGATTCTTGGACTATTGAGGAGACAGCTGGTATTTTTACTTTGTCGTTGATGATTGGTTCGTTCTTGGTGGATGTTGTCGGTTGTGTTGATGCAACATCAGAGAATTCTACTATTGATTGGAGCTTGTTGGACCCTAAGATCGATGGGGTTTTGGTTGATGATTCGATAATCGGTTTAGTAGTTGTTTTCGTTTTCTTGAAACTTGTTATCTTTTGCTTGTTTTGATGTTAGGTTTCTTGGACCTTTTTAAAACCATTATGTGAAATATAAGATTTTAACTAGGTTTTATTTTCTATCTTTTGGGAAAGCTGGGATACTAACTAACTTTTTAGGTTGTTTTAATACTTGGTATCCCCTTCACCCCAATGGATCTAAAATGGAACTTAGTGAATCACATATCCATTATAGTAGTTTTGAAGGGTTTGCTTTTGCTTTCTAGATTGTATTAGGTTGTTTCTTCTTTTTAATGCAATTGCATTTCTTCAAAAAAAAAGTGTAGAACAATCAGATTTAACGTATCCACTACAGGAAAAACACCCAATACTGGTGGCCTTGACCGGCGGTTATAAGGCTACAAGTAATAACGGCGGTTGCGCTGGCGGTTTGGCCGCCGGCTATTACCGGCAGCCTAACTGGGGGTTTTATAAGTTTAGGTCATTGGTAATAGCGGCGGTCATGTAACCACCGGATGAACCGCCGGACATCATTATTACCGGCAGTGTACCGGAGGCTCATACCGCCGTTGTTAAGTGAACTCGTTACCGGCAACCCGGACCGCCGGAAGGCCGCCGGTAAAAGCCCTAAAATTAACAGGCCCGAGCCGCCCATTTCTTTTCTATTCTTCCCTTTTTTCACTTCAGATAAGCTCTGTCGTTGCCTCCGTCCACCTCTTCGCTCGATCAAGTTCACTGACAATCACCGACGACTTCTCTCCGGCCGTCGATCGCTAACCGCCGTCGACCCCACACCGGTCGCTCTCGAAGCTAGTTGTCTTGCCGCCGTCGATCTCACACCGTCCACCCTAGTGTTCGTGGGAGTTGAAGGAAAACTGGGATTTGAAGTTAAACTTGAATTTTTTTGTGTGATTATTTGTTCACACTAGACATTTGTAAGAGTTTGTAATTTAATGTATGCTTTAGGTTGTAATCTAGACATTTGCAATAG
>NW_021480026.1:0-259 GCF_001605985.2 Dendrobium catenatum | reverse complement strand
CTTTCCCCTCAAAGGAAGTGCCCTCTTATCCATTTGGGTAGCTTACTACGAAGAATCTAAGGAGCCTGAAGGAAAGGAGCCCGAAGGAGAATAAGATTGAAGATTTGAAGACAAAAGAATCCCATTCAAAACCACTTGCGTCTCTACTAGGTTTAAAATATGGGTTGTTGTCAGGGGTGCCTGTCCACTTTACTTTTTGTAGACTCTGGTTTGTAATAAGTAAGGCAACTTTGCCTATGAATATTTATTAATTAATTTA
>NW_021480025.1:0-376 GCF_001605985.2 Dendrobium catenatum | reverse complement strand
AGTCTAGTTTTGGTATACCTCCTATTAAGTTATTTTGGGTAATCCTCTTAAGGTTTTTTATGCTAGAATGCCAAAGTCTCATATGCCAAAGTCATAACTCATTAGAAATTATTTTTAAATAAAAAGCAGTAGGAGTTTTGATATAATTTAAATCTAGCATATAAACATTGTTTACCCTCAAATCATGCAAAACATTAATACCATTTAGGCTTAATATGCAGCTAGTAAGAAAAAATTTGATGACATATCTTTTATTGCATAGCTGGCTAATAATTAACAGATTATGTTTTAAGAAATCTACATGCAGTGCATTCTCAATAAAAAAGTTCTCAAGATTTCCAATCATACTTGATCCAACCACCTTCCTTGTGGTGTT
>NW_021480024.1:0-200 GCF_001605985.2 Dendrobium catenatum | reverse complement strand
ATGACCATGCCCAATAAGCTTTATATGAAAGAACTTCTGCATTGTCACCTACACATGTCTATGAGTGTTATGTGGCTATGCAAATGCATGAAATCTTTTCCGAAGCATATCTCGAGTGTTTGTGTGCATGAAATTTGAACATTTTTCTTGGGAAAGCCATACTGCTTCAACGTTGAGCTCTATATATTTTTAAGAATTGA
>NW_021480023.1:0-247 GCF_001605985.2 Dendrobium catenatum | reverse complement strand
TCCTGTACGATATTTTATTTCGTCTGGACGAAAATTTACAGAGGACTGATCGTCCTGTATGATATTTTATTTCGTCTGGACAAAAAATTTACAGATGACGGATCGTCCAGTACGATATTTTATTTTCGTCCTGGACGAATAGGAATTAGAAAATTTTTCGAGCAAGTTCCTATTCGTTCCATATGCTCTATAAGAGATAACTGTCTAATTGTCCAGTACGAACGAAAATTGTCCTGTACGATCAATA
>NW_021480022.1:0-262 GCF_001605985.2 Dendrobium catenatum | reverse complement strand
ACTCGAATCGAACAACTCGACGAGACAAATCCAACGAACTCAAGATCGCCGAATTCTGGTATCATTAATGCCTTCAAATGCCCAACTAACGGCGCATGATCAAAGGATTCGATATCGTCTGTCCATTCAAAACACTCCCAATTCGCCCTTGATCTCACGTCTATTTACGGGCTATGCCACTCCAAAAAAACTATAAATAGAGCCCTCATTCTACACCAAAAGGATTCAAGTGAAGAGAGAGAAGAAGAAGAGAAGAAGAAGG
>NW_021480021.1:0-274 GCF_001605985.2 Dendrobium catenatum | reverse complement strand
CCAAGTGAGTGCAAGCTAGAGAAAGAATAGGGAAGAGAGAGAGACCAAGTGAGTGCAAGCTAGAGAAAGAATAGGGAAGAGCAAGAGAAAGCAAGGGAGAGAGAAGGGGAAAGATAGAGATTGAGAGAGTGAGAGAGACGGAGAGAGAGAGAGAGAGATAGAGAGGGAGAGATAGAGAGGGGGAGAGAGAGAGAGAGAGCAAGGGAGAGAGAAAGAAAGGGCAAGGGAGTGCAAGAGAGAGAGAGAGAGCAAGAGAGGGAGAGGGATAGAGAGA
>NW_021480020.1:0-215 GCF_001605985.2 Dendrobium catenatum | reverse complement strand
AAAGAGGAGGGGTGTATGGGTCCATTGGTCAAATTTGGCTGACTTGGTCAACCAGGTTGACCCAAGGTCTGGGTTTGAGTTCAACAAGTTGAGTTTAACATTTGAAATTCATTGGAAGTGGTTTCAAATTGTTTGGAATTGATTTGATTTGAAATGGTCATTTGAAATCCCATAAGGGTATTTTTGTCAATTTTGACCTATTGGTCAACTAGGGT
>NW_021480019.1:0-607 GCF_001605985.2 Dendrobium catenatum | reverse complement strand
CTAACATGATTTGTGTGCACAAATATAAGGACAAGTATCCCTACGACATCTTAATGTATCCCTTTAAAGATAGCCTTATACTCTTCGAAGCAAACATCGTGTGGTAGAGGACAAATCGTCGTGGCCACACAGACTGCCGAAAAGTAAGAAAGATCCCTTCAAGGAATACGAATAGAGAGGGATATTTATAGGATGTAGGAAGGCTTGCTAGTCTGTAGCAAACAACCAATACTAGTGGAAGAAGTGTCATAAGATTTTTATATGGGAATCCTCGACCCTAATTCCACACCTCTGATGGGGAATATGTTGCTTGCTAATAGTCTGACGTCGGAAGTCTCCTTCCTCATCTGAGCTACTATCAACAACTAATCCACCCTTAAGTATCAAGTACCTACGAAAGGTAAGAAGATGTCGGGGTCTGCTCAACGATCTCAGAGTGAGAGTCGAGCGAACACAGAAACCCGACGGAAAGAAGAGAATTTGATAAAGTATGAAATAGCCTAAAAGGCCAGAAGGAAAGGGACCAATGCTAGGAGAAACCCTAGCCAAGAAGGGAACCTAACTAAAGAACACTAAACCTGGAGTGCACACAAGAGAAGATAATTTA
>NW_021480018.1:0-1004 GCF_001605985.2 Dendrobium catenatum | reverse complement strand
TTCCATCTCTGGCTAGTCACTAAAAGGCTATAGTAGTAAGCAAATTAAATTTTAAATTTCCTAAAAATGAATCTTTTAAATAAAATCAATGGAAATTCATTTAGCAGAGTTTTTAATTTCATGCTAACTCTCCTGCTTCTATTATTTGTTCTGCGTTATTTCTTTGTTATCAAAGCATGGGGTGATGTATCAATTCTGATCACTAACCCCTGCCTTTCATTTTTGCAGAATGGAAATGTAGGACACACCGATGACCGTCCAACTGGGATGAGGAGCTAGGATCCAGCTGGCAAACACTGTGATTGAAACTGAAAATACTGGAGCCACCATCCACTTTGGTGGGCTGGAATTCTCAGCAGCTACTGCAAGGGCTGCAGCCGTCCCTGTGTACGGCGTAAACTCTGAAGAATTTTCTGGAAGGTCTCACTCTGCAAGGAATGCTACCAGAGGTGCTGCCCAAGGAAGAGTTTCTGTCTTTGAAAGATTATCCCAATATGAGGCCCTTACTGAAAAGACGGTTGGTACTGGAAGAAAAATTTCTGTGGTGACTGCGAACACCACTACCCTGCCCAGAGAGCCTGTTGCACCTGGGAGGTATGATGCTGAAGCTTCCTCATCTAGAGGAAGGCTTAACAGAAGGCAAAGGAGGAAGAGAAATGCAGAGCTACGTGCTCAATAGCTGACAGTACCAGTTCATGCCTCCAACCTGCCAGCACCAAAACTAGAAGTCAATATTCCCACTCAAAATAAGTTTTCTAACCTGAAGTGGGTAAAGAGAAATAGCTCATCTGGTGAGCTTAAAAAATCTTTCTGGGAGCGTCGACCTGAAGCTCCAACCCCTCAGAAGATACGAGAGCCCAAACGTCTGTCTGCTCGGGTACACCATGTACTGAAGATAGTCAAGTAGAATGGCTTAATGAAAAAGAAGTTCCAGAGGCCACTGATTGTTGAGGCCCGAATAAATCCACCAAGAGATAGACTATCATCTGCTGTGATAGTTGAAA
>NW_021480017.1:0-315 GCF_001605985.2 Dendrobium catenatum | reverse complement strand
AAAAGAGAGGGAGAGGGAGAGATAAAAGAGAGGGAGACATAAAAGAGAGAGAGAGGGAGAGAGGGAGGGAGAGAGAGAGAACAAGAGATAGCAATTGAGATGAGGGAGAGGGAGAGGGAGAGAGAGAGAACAAGAGAGATAGATAGATAGCAAGTGTTAGAGAGAGAGAGATCGAGAGGGAGAGAGAGAGAAAAGAGAGGGAGAGGGAGAGAGAAAAGAGAGGGAGAGTGAAAAGAGAGTGAGAGGGAGAGAGAGAGAGAAAACAAGAGAGAGAGAGAGATAGATAGATAGATAGAAAGCAAGAGCGACTAGAAA
>NW_021480016.1:0-276 GCF_001605985.2 Dendrobium catenatum | reverse complement strand
TCTGGACGAAAATTTTACAGAGGACCGATCATCCTGGCTGATTCCTTACTTCGTCTGGACGAAAATTTTCCAGAGGACCAATCCCCACGGACGATAATTTAATTTCGTCTGGACGAAAATTTTCCAGAGACCCGATCGTCCTGGACGATTATTAATTTTGTCTGTACGACATTTTTCCAGAGGACCAGTCGCCACAGCCGATAATATAAATTCCTCTGGACAAAAATTTTCCAGTGAACAAATCATCCTGTACGATATTTTATTTCGTCCTGGATG
>NW_021480015.1:0-267 GCF_001605985.2 Dendrobium catenatum | reverse complement strand
AATGGTTAATATCCTCAATATCCGAACAACACATGCAATTGGAAGCCATATTAAAACCTTTCATTTGAAGTATAGAATCCACGGGGATATAACCTTTGATACACCGCCAAAGTAAAATAGAATAAGAAAGAGGAAAGTTGATATGCCAGATAGCCGAGTATAATAAAGAAGTATCTTTCTTAACTCTCAAAGCATTCCAACAATCTTTTAAACAAAAATTACCAGAGGATGACAGAGAAAATAAAATCACATCTTTAACTTGCGTTT
>NW_021480014.1:0-292 GCF_001605985.2 Dendrobium catenatum | reverse complement strand
CAAGGTGAAGTCCGACGTCGTGTAGAAGTACGGCCTCCGACAGAAGACCGATGAAAGTTCGTCGACGGGCAGAAGTCCGACGACGAGTAGAAGTCCGCTAATGAGCAGAAGTCTGACGTCGAGTGGAAGTCTGCTGACGAGCAGAAGTTCGACGACAAGGTGAAGTCTGACGTCGTGTAGAAGTACGGCCTCGGGCAAAAGTCCGATGAAAGTTCGTCGACGAGTAGAAGTCCGCTAACGAGCAGAAGTCCAACGTCGAGTAGAAGTCCGCTGACGAGCAGAAGTCCGACGA
>NW_021480013.1:0-262 GCF_001605985.2 Dendrobium catenatum | reverse complement strand
TTACAAGTTTATTATCAATTAAACTTTTTTGTCCTTACACCTAATATGACACAAATATATGCTACTATAGATGAGGAAGGTGTGACGCCCCAGGCATCCATAGTGAAAGGATTCGTCGACAGTCTTGATCAACCTCAATCTTCTGCTCTCTTGTTCTGACCTGAAAATATTAACCACATATAATGAGCTTCAAAAAGCCCAGCAGGTCACGAAAGCCTACAACTAAAATCAAAGCACGGTACTGAAACAATATGCATGTCAG
>NW_021480012.1:0-267 GCF_001605985.2 Dendrobium catenatum | reverse complement strand
TTTTTTCAATAACATCTTAATTATTGTGTTTAAGTTTTTCTAATTTTTTTCAGAATTTTTGGGCAATGATGAAATTCCTTAAGAAATTGACACTAATGGTACAAATGAGGGTTTTGAGACCATCAGGTGTCCATTTTGTAAACTAATTTCATAAATTTTTTTAAATAAAATAATTTATTTTATGGATATTTTTCTATAATTTTTTAAGCCCAATAAGTATTTATATGAATTTTATATTGAAAAATGATTATAATATTATTATATTAT
>NW_021480011.1:0-538 GCF_001605985.2 Dendrobium catenatum | reverse complement strand
ACCTTTCCTCTGCCCAACATCACTCCATAGCCGCCTGCATCCTCCAGTTTCACCCCCAGCAAGTCAACCATCTGAGTGGAGATGAAATTGTGGGTTGCCCCACTATCGATTAACACTATCACGTTTCTATCAGACATCTCTCCCCTCACCTTCATAGTGTGATTTGGAGTGAATCCCACCACAGAATTTAGGGATACTTCTGCTACATCCAAATGTAGTTTCTCCTCATCCTCCATCTCTAACCCACTTCCACCTCCCTCCTCAGCTTCCTCGTCATCACACACGGTGAGAACCTGAAGAGTTCGGTCCTTACACCTATGCCCTGGCATGTATTTCTCATCACATCTAAAACACAACCCTTTAGCCCTCTTCTCCTGTATCTCCTTCTCGGTTAGCCTTTTGAAATTTCCCCCATTTCCCCCTCCAGTTCTCTCTTTGGGTATTTCCCTCAACCCCCCTAGTGCCGGTGCCTGTTGAGCTAAGAAAGTAGTGGTCATCCTATAAGATCCCCCATAATTGCTTCCCCTAATCCCCTTCT
>NW_021480010.1:0-268 GCF_001605985.2 Dendrobium catenatum | reverse complement strand
AAACTCTTAACTATAATAGCACCTATATCATTTCTAGTATGACTCCTACCCGAATACCAAAGTTTAAATCCTAAACTATCAATTTTCTTAGTCTTCTCTCCAACCCATTTAGTTTTCTGAATACACAAAATATTTAACTTTCTATGAATCATAATATTTATTAATTCCATTAATTTTCCTGTGTAAGGTAACTTATATTCCAAGTTCCTATCTTAATTTTAGTTTCATATTTTTTAGTTTCATGGACTAGCTTCTTTGCCCACATCCG
>NW_021480009.1:0-487 GCF_001605985.2 Dendrobium catenatum | reverse complement strand
TAAAGTAATTTGTTGGATTTAGACCATAATTTGATTAAAACTATTAAACTTGTTTAAATGAATTTTTTTGAGCTCTTAGATTGAAGTTTGAATGAAGTTTAATGGTTCACATCGGAACTTTTTAAGGATTACATTTCTTTTAATTGTTAGTTTTTTTAAATATTTTTTTAAGTTTGATTGATATATATTAAAATAGCGTGAAATGAAATTATGTGATTTTAATTTATTAAAACTAAAGAACAACAAATTCATTAATTTTAAGTTTATAAATAAAGAATAAAATATTAAAAGATTTATTTATAATGAGTAGAATACATGCTATAAAAATTGATATGTGTCAACTTTTTTTAAAGACATTTGATAAAAATTAGGTTGGGATATCCTAATATTTATTTTTTCTTAGAAAAATGACTTAGGATCTCTTCACAAAATGTTTTATTATAATAAATTTTAATAATTCAAATGATGTTCTTTTAGGGAGCTTATG
>NW_021480008.1:0-746 GCF_001605985.2 Dendrobium catenatum | reverse complement strand
AAATTATCTTCTTTTTGGACATTGCAAACTTCTTCTATAGCTTTCTTCCCCTTACCTTCAACAAATTCTTGACGACGAACCGGCGCGAAACCTTATCTAATTACAACGCCGAGCGATCCTTTTCCAATGATCCTTGGAGAACCAGATGGCCGTAGATCATCCATAGCCACCAGCAATCACCCGCCGACGATCATCCGAAGATCGAACACCGCCAGAAATTCGATCGCGGAAAACCCGCGAAAATCGAATTTGAAACGCAGATGTTTTCTCTCTCTAGAAACCTCACCAGAGTTTCTCTCTCTCACTGCAAGAAGATTCTTAGAAAGGATCGATCTTCTATTCCTTGGTACCAAATTAATAGGCCCCAAGTTTTTCAATTGCTTAAAACCCCTCTTCTTAACATTGGAAGAAGAATCTTCCTTAAATTCAATGTTTTCCTTCATTTCCTTGATAACAGTCTTGAGGACTTTTTTAGAAGTTATATTTAAAACAACAGTTTCATCCACCACATTGGCAGATTCATCTTCAAAAGAGACAATCTCTCCATCTTCCACCAACTCTTCTAATATACTAAATTTGTTAGAGTTAGCAATATTAGAAGATAAGGGAGGTAAATCCTTCTCTACAGGTGCAAAATTTGAAATTACAGTTAGCAATTAGATGTACCTTGGTGCATGCATTTTGATGATGATATTCTTCTTGTTTATAAGACTAGAGAGGGAGTTGAAGATAAACTTGAATTATGG
>NW_021480007.1:0-207 GCF_001605985.2 Dendrobium catenatum | reverse complement strand
ACATATGCAGATCGCTAATTCAAATTTGAAGATTAAAAAGCAAACTAAATAATTACTCCTTACCAATACTCTCCAAATCAAATCAAACTTAGCTTCATTTAATAACATTTAAAACAAACATTAAACATCAAACAAAAAGAATGGATTTGAGATTTTATTTCGAATCTGACCCAAAAATAAAACGGATCAATCCAAACTTTTTTTTTT
>NW_021480006.1:0-276 GCF_001605985.2 Dendrobium catenatum | reverse complement strand
TTAAGTAGGTAATTATTAGCACTTTTATCAACCCCTAGTTCTACTACTATTTCATGCTTTTTTTTTCTTTCCAATTCTACTACAAGTGATTTTAATTATTGAAATGTTTCTTCTATTTTAATATGCTCACTTATTAGGGATTCTTATGATCATGATAATTCAATTTGACTTCTATTCAATGCATCAAATTCATTTAGTAGGGATGAATGCTCTTTATCTAATGTGATATGTTTAACTTTAAAAGTAGAGTGCTCATTAATTAAACTATCATACTAT
>NW_021480005.1:0-224 GCF_001605985.2 Dendrobium catenatum | reverse complement strand
TAATTAAGGATGATTAATACGATCATATTGTCCTGGATGATTGCAGGATCGGCCAGGACGATCTATTCAAAAACCTTAGTTACTTCAGGATGATATATATCGGCCAGCTTGAATCCAGGGCGATGCTCTGGACGATTTTCCTCTGATTTGAACTGATAGGCCAAGACGATCGTAAGATTGGCCTGGACGTTCAAGCCAATTTTAAATCATCATGTTTGCATTTA
>NW_021480004.1:0-295 GCF_001605985.2 Dendrobium catenatum | reverse complement strand
TATGCACGCCCTTGTTGCGCGTGGTGGGATGAGACCCCGGTGCGGCACGTACGATGAAGCGGGGTCACTTATAAGTACCCTCGAGCGGGGGAAAGCAAACTGTCATTTTTCATAAAAAAATGTTTTTAAAACCCCATGCACGCATTTGTTGGCGTGGTGGGAGAAAAATAAAAAAAAATCTCCGTGGTGTCTCACAAACACCAATCGTGCACGTCTTTGTTGACGTGGCGGGTAGGCGGCCTCTTGGTTTTTTCCCCTAAACAGGGGAGAAGCCGGGAGGCTGCCAAAATTTTGT
>NW_021480003.1:0-728 GCF_001605985.2 Dendrobium catenatum | reverse complement strand
TAAGGATGATTGATACGATCATATCATCCTGGATGATCTCTGGATCGGCCAGGACGATCTATTCAAAAATCTTTGTTACTTATGGACGATAAATATCGGCCAGCTCGAATTCAGGGCGATGCTCTGGATGATTTTCTTATGATTTGAACTGATAGGCCGGGATGATTGTGAGATCGGCCTGGACGATCAAGCCAATTTTAAATTGTCTAAGTTTGCATTCAGGGCGATGCTCTGGCCCATCTTCTGAGATTTGTATTGATCGGCCATGCCGATGTAAATATCAGCTTGGACGATATTGTCGGCAACTTGCAATTAATGAGCTCATTTGAAGCTTTTCTATTTAAGAGCTCTTGTTCAACGTTTTGAAAAACCTTTGGCTGGTGCCTTGACCTGAGAAGGCCTTGAGGAGAGAAAGAGAGAGAGGGAGAGAGGATCTTGTGAGGGGGATCTTGTGAGGGGATTCACAAGGGTTGCTTCAAGGATCGCTATGCTTCTTCTTCGTCTAGAGTTTCCCGTCCGTGGAAGGGTCGGTAGAGGTAAGGAGTCAGCATCTGGTTGTGGTTCTCTGCCAGCTTTAGGAGGAATCAAAAGGAGATAGGTTCTATGCCTTACAGGGGTGACAAAAAAATGTTCTTTGTGAGGGCTTCTCCGCCTAGCCGTGGGTTCACGTTTGTAGTGCAATAATTGGAGAGTGCCTCCAAGGAGTGGACGTAGGTCGAGTTGACCGA
>NW_021480002.1:0-338 GCF_001605985.2 Dendrobium catenatum | reverse complement strand
GATGGTGGTGGGGTTCGGCTGAGAGAGGGAGGGAGGTAGATAGGGCCGACAATTTGTGGAGAGGGAGGTGAGGAGATCTTAGGATTTAGGGAGAAGAGAGGAACCACGAATCCGGATGTTTTGCGCGGTTGGTGGGTATGCATTGCCCTCACCTAGGGACTTCAAGCTCTTCAAGAATTCTCACAAGAACTCTCAAGCTCTCCAAAATACAAAGTGCATAAATTTCTTAATAATATTCATCATCCTCTCAAAGGAGGAGGAGGAGGCTTTACATAGCCAATACAATGAAGAAAATACAAATGACCAACTTGCCCCTACGACATACACATGACTAGGCT
>NW_021480001.1:0-1553 GCF_001605985.2 Dendrobium catenatum | reverse complement strand
CTTATTAATTCTAATTTTAGTACTTGTTGTTTCTGTTGTGGTTGAGGAGGAACTTGTTTCCTCGGTTCCTCGGCTTTGTGCTGGTGAGGTAGCAGAATTGATAAAAAACAATTGTGGTTTTAACCTTAAGGCTAGATTTTGTTGTGCAGATGCTGTAGTTGTTCTGAGAGATTTTCCCGTGGATGTGATTTCTGGGGATGGTCCTATTTCACCAATCCATACTTTGGTTGTTTGTGATGGATCTTCTCCTTTGGAATCTGTGGTATGGGATGTTGTTTCTTCGTCTATTAATTTGATTTTGAATGTACCTTTTAATGCTTATTATGAATTATCTCTTACTGTTAATGCCTCGGATGGAAATGCCACTTTTGTTAATATTCCTATTTCAGTTATATCTAACGATGAGATGAAAGCTCATGTGGCTCGGTCTGTGGATAACTTTGTCTTGGTACAAACTGATTGGCTGGTTTTTTATGAGTCCCTTTCTACACCTTCTTAGGGCGAGGAAGTGGATTTTGATGACTATGCGGATGATATGGTAAGATGTGGTGTTGATCAAGGTTTTCTCAATGGCGGTGATAAAAGGCGTAAAAGTAAATCCAAGAAGAAATAGTCTTTAGAATTCTCTATTGTTGTTACTGTAGTGGACTTTCTTGGCTTTTTGGATGATGATGAGGCGGGCCCCTACTTCCCCTTGTTGGATGGGCTTGTTGGCAACCTTGGTGGTTTGGCCTTTTGCTTGGAGGGTGGTACACGTGTGGGAGCTTGGCTGTGTTGGTTTTGAGTAGCTGTCACCAATGGATGGTCCGTGCCTAGCTGTGAGGTGGTGCAGGGGGCTTCCATTCCTGAGTCTATTTGGGATTCTTATCCTGCTTTGTGTGTCTTTTTTCTGAGTATGCTTTCTTGCCTTGTAACTTGTTGTCTTGCCACTGGGTCTGTTGTTCTGCTTGTGTTGTACTCCCTCTATTTTTTGAATAAAATTATTTTTTATAAAAATGATATTAAATTAAGGGTCAAAAGCAAGTTCACAGATCAACTTGAACTCAACCCGTTTAATAAATAGGTGAAAAAATCAGCATGAATCAGAATCATTCATTAAATAGGCCAATCTGAACCCAAATTTTTCTAATCGGACTGGCAAATTAGAACATTTATTGACACCCTTAGACATGATCATATGCCTTTAAAAGATTCATGAAAAGCTTAAGATATATATCCCTCAATTTTTATTAAAATAATTTTTTTGGAGCAAAATGCATTATTACATGATAACATGATCAAAATAAAATTTCCACCTTGCTAATTCACCTAAATCTCTTATTTTCTCAAACATTTGTTTAGTTTGTAGGGGCCACTTCACAAGGTTCAAACTATCCTTGAGTGTCATTAGTTTTTGAAGTTTTTTTAGGCTGTTTAGGGATCGAATGGGAGCCAGCGAGAGGAATACTTGCGCTCAACCACTGAGATGCCCTGCACCTACCCTTTTTGAAGTGATTTGTGACAAAAAATCTCACATGCCTCATCTTATTTATCTATGCGCAATAAAATTTTCT
>NW_021480000.1:0-912 GCF_001605985.2 Dendrobium catenatum | reverse complement strand
AGAGAAAAAGAGTGAGAATGAAAGAAAGCGCAAGGGAGAGAGTAAGAGAAAGAGAGCAATATAGAGAGAGAGGGAGAGAGAGAGCAAGAGAGAGTGTAAGAGAGAGCGAGAGATAGAGAGAGGAAGAGAGAGAAAGGGAGAAAGAGAGATAGTGAGGGAAAGAGAGAACACAAGAAAGAGAGCAAGAGAGAGAGAGAGCAAGAGAGAGAGAAAGAGCAAGAGAGAGAGATAGAGAGAGAAAAATAGAGAGATAGATAGAGAGTGTGTGAGGGAGAGAGAGAGAGAGAGTGAGAAGAGAGAAATAGAGAGAGAGCAAGAGAGAGAGAGATAGCAAGAAGGAGCAAGGGAGAGAGCAAGACAATGCAAGAGAGAGAGATAGAGAGAGAGCAGGAGAGCAAGAGAGAGAGAGAGAGAGAGAGAGAGAGAGAGAGAGAGAGAGAGAGAGAGAGAGAGAGAGAGAGAAGGAGCAAGGGAGAGTGCAAGAAGGTGCAAGGAAGAGAGCAAGAGAATGTAAGAAGGTGAAAGGGAGAGAGTAAGAGAGTGCTAGAGAGAGAGAGAGAGAGAGAGAGAGAGAGAGAAAGAGGGAGTGAGAGAGAGAGGGAGATAGAGAGAGAGACAGCAAGGGAGAGAGCAATAGAAAGAGAGCAAGAGAGAGAAAGAGAGCAAGAGAGAGAGAGAGAGAGGAAGAAGGAGCAAGGGAGAGAGGAAGAGAATGCGAGAGAGATATAGAGAGAGCAAGGGAGAGAGAGAGAGAGAGCAAGAACGAGCAAGGGAGAGAGCAAGAAAATGCAAGAGAGAGAGAGAGAGAAAGAGCAAGAGAGAGAGAGAGAGAGCAAGAAGGAGCAAGGGAGAGAGCAAGAGAGTTCAAGGAGCAAGGGAGAGAGCAAGAGAGTAAGAGAGAGAGAGAGAGAG
>NW_021479999.1:0-253 GCF_001605985.2 Dendrobium catenatum | reverse complement strand
TTCAAATGGATATTAATGTTAACATCCTAAGCATAGTTATATTATGTAAGTTCTTTAAATAAAAATATAACATATTCTCTTTTTCATAAGTTTTCTACAAATAAAGAGAAATCGTTAAGAAAACATCAAGTGAATCCTTAACTCTAAATATAATCCTTAACTTTACTTATACTCCTTGGTCAAAGGCACAATCATAACCTCAAAAAGAAGTAGCAATTTAAAGATAAATAAATTTTCACCTTGGATTTGGGAT
>NW_021479998.1:0-229 GCF_001605985.2 Dendrobium catenatum | reverse complement strand
ATATTATTTTTTATCTAATTTGAAATAAAATAAATACAATAATAATGATGATTTGTAAGAAAAGTTGGATGATAATGATTATAGAGGTGATGTTGATGGTAGGTGGCAGCCAAAATAAATTTTTTAGAAATGACAAAACTTATAAATTTGAATTTTTGAAAAAGAAAATCAGCTCCAAAAAAAATTTTTATAGGAATTTTTTTTTTTTTAATTTTGTTCAAAGATTAGT
>NW_021479997.1:0-1594 GCF_001605985.2 Dendrobium catenatum | reverse complement strand
TTATTGTTTAAGTTATGATATTGATCAATCGTACAAATTAAGGCTTCATTTGGACGGCATTCTTCTGCTTCTTAAAGCAGCTTTTTAGTACAAAAATTAAAAAAATTTCAATAGAAAGCACCTTTAAGAAGTAGTAAGAAAGTTGTCCCAAACAAAACCTAACTTGCCACAATTGGATCCGCTAGTACGTATACCATACAATTCTCTCAAAAACATAAACATATTGCTACAAACCTATCTTAACCTCTATGGTAACTTTAAATAATAATCAATTTCAATGATTTGAACGAAGGGATCTCCAATGATACATGGGAATTCACATACACATGCCTATCCTATGATCCATCATAGTATTTCAAACAAGATAGATATTCTTCCCCTTTCTTTTAAGTTAATGTTCTAAGCTTTTAATTGGTAGCCAGTCAATCAAGATTCTTCAAGTATATATTGAAAATACACAACAGCATTAAAGCTCAATAAATAAATAAAAGTATGTTAACAACAAAATAATGATAAATAGTTTGGGTGCATCTAATCGCTAGAGGAGGGATTTAGCTCACGCGAAGAAAGAAAGAAAAAACAAAAAAAAAATGATTTCCTGCAAAAAAATATGAAAAGGGAGAAGAAAGAAAATTTTAGTTTTGTAGGACTGTGCTATACTTCGTCATAGTCATCCTCCTCTTCCTTACCCCTTATCTTCAAAATGCACTCGAAGAATTTAACCCACAAAATAGGACTAGCAAAAAAATTCCCAAATAACCTTTACAATATCACTTTTATATTCTTATGAAGTTTTCTTTC
Source organism: Dendrobium catenatum (assembly GCF_001605985.2). NCBI lineage: Eukaryota > Viridiplantae > Streptophyta > Magnoliopsida > Asparagales > Orchidaceae > Dendrobium > Dendrobium catenatum. Next base: position 793 of record NW_021479997.1, on the reverse strand, counting down.
CCAAATTTGTTTCCTGAAATACTCAAATGGGGCTAGCACCCTAACTATCTTCTCTGAATTAAGACAAAAATTATCTAAAAAATGTAGATAGCATATAATGTTTGTCAGAGTCAATTGTTTCTTACATTAGTTATGATTATCAGATAATGTGAAAAATTTATTATCCATTACATTAAAATGCTCTCAATCCCTTTTGTTATCACTGATTCACATTTATGCAGAGATTGCATAGCTTATATACTAAAAAAAAATTAAGCTCATTGCTACCCAACACATATATCTAAAAAATAACTAATATGCCTCAAAATTTCTCATAGGCATCAGTCAACAGCCAAACCTACTTTACAATTTTTGGAAGAATACTATGGAATGTTGTGAATGAAAATTATATGTCAAAATTGTTCATATTCTACTAGGCGTGCAATGTTTTCATCACCATTTTCTTATTAGGTGGTTGATAACTCTCAATTATTTTTTTTATAATGTATGATATGCCGAACTCATATAGTTCATTTACTTATCGAAGAACTCCCAACTTACTAATTATATTTGTCCAGGTTATCCAAAGTATTTTGTATTTTTATGCATATTAAGAGTGTCAAAAGTTGACAAGAACCGAAGCCTGACCCGAAAAAATTTGGGTTCGGGTCAACCCGTTTGTAAAATGGATCATGTCCAAGTTCGGATTTTAAACCCATCTGAAAAAAGGGTTGGGCTCGGGTTAACCCAAAAAACCGAAGTTGACCCGGCTAACCCAAGAGATGATTCCATCTAGATCCCGCCTCCTCCGGCC
>NW_021479996.1:0-215 GCF_001605985.2 Dendrobium catenatum | reverse complement strand
TAGCTTGCGCTTTTATAAGTCCGTTGAATCATGTATGCTCGACCAATTCAATGAAGAAGCCTAAAGAGTCATTTTTTGCTTATAAATAAGTGGTTATATACAAAGGGAAAGATTCTCTTCCTCGTTCTTCAAGATATCCTGTAGAGGTCCGATATTAATCAGTGGAAGTTTGGCAACTGATAAAAATCCTACGTTGGAAAGAAGTCTGGTGACGA
>NW_021479995.1:0-371 GCF_001605985.2 Dendrobium catenatum | reverse complement strand
TTTGTTGAATGATTTAAACATTAAGCTAACATTTTCTAGAGTTTTAAATCAATTTTGAGTTTTATGAATTTTTGAATATTTTAATCATTTAATTAAAGGGTCAAAAGTTGAATTTTTGATTAAGCTCAAATTCTGGAATGTTTGTATTTTATTAAAATACTAGACCTTACTACGATCAGTTAGAAGGTAAGTACATTGAAATCAGATTTTTCTACATTTTATTATGAGGGTTTGAAGTTTTGAACTAATTTTGACCTAGAGATGACCGATTTGTTGACTTTTTGAATTTAATGTTTTTCTGGAATCTTAGCACTTTTAATAAATATTAGACATTATTATAAGTTAAATGCAAGTGAATTTGTTCAATTTGG
>NW_021479994.1:0-346 GCF_001605985.2 Dendrobium catenatum | reverse complement strand
GGTGACCCGGACCAGAAGCGGGTCGGGTTCAGGTCCAAAAAATTGACCCATTTTCAAAAACGGGTCGAATTCGGGTTGACCCGAATAGTGTCAGGTTAGTTTCGGATTCGATCCGAACCCAACCCGTGACCCTAAATTGACACCCCTACTCCAAAAGATGAATATCGTTGCATTAACAAGATTCTAATGTCAAAAAGGCAAAACAAGATCAACTAAAAATTTTGATAAAGCCTATGAAACAATAACTCCTATCAAAGCATGGGCTCATCATCTTAATAAGTGTATATTCTAACTATTATTCCTAGCATAGGAATAAATTAGCCAAACTTAATGCTTATAACATTAA
>NW_021479993.1:0-204 GCF_001605985.2 Dendrobium catenatum | reverse complement strand
ATAAAGGCTTGATGTTGTTGTTGTTGTTGTTGTTGGCCAAAAGGTCTCTGTTGTCCCTGCCAATGTTCGTACCTTGCCAACTGAGCCTTTCGTATTTGGAAGGCACATTGTTGAATCTTCCTCATATGACGAAAAACTATCAAGAAGTTAAAGGTGAAATGCTAAGTTGCGAGCTCAACAACTGCTTCCATAACAGCTTGCGGC
>NW_021479992.1:0-273 GCF_001605985.2 Dendrobium catenatum | reverse complement strand
TGTAAATCAGCTAACACAAGATAATTCCTGTTCAATTTTTTTTGATGCTAATGACTTTGTCATTCGGGATTTACAGACCAACATGACTCTCCTCCACGGTCCATGTCATCAAAGTCTTTATCCCATTAAGCTTAATCCGACTGCATCTTCTAGTTCTCCATCTTCTCCAGTTCCTCTCCATTCAACTGGAACGACTACCGCAATCTGGCATCATCATCTTGGACATGCGTCTCCCTCAACACTCAGAATTCTTTCTGATAACGTTTCTAGTTT
>NW_021479991.1:0-254 GCF_001605985.2 Dendrobium catenatum | reverse complement strand
AGGAGCCGAGGGGCGACGAGCTTCCGTCGCTCCGTCCGATCAAACTGCCGTAGCTTCCGATCCTATAGGCAGGGAACGTCGTTGGAGAAGCGAAGTCGTTCGGCCACCAAGGAGTCGGAGGGGGCGAGAGATTGAGAGCGAGAGAGGATCGCGTGAAATGACTAAGTATTGGAAAGCGATTACAATAGAGATTACTAGGATACTTGCAAAACAACAACATCATAAATGAATAAGCTAATGACGAAGTTAACATG
>NW_021479990.1:0-404 GCF_001605985.2 Dendrobium catenatum | reverse complement strand
GGTTGAAAAACCTCCTCGAACTCCTGGATCAAGGGCTGCACAGAGAGGGGTATGTCTCCCCCTTCCTCCCCACTCGCTCCCTCTAAGCTGTGTAATTCCACCAAGTAGCCTTCCCCTTCCTCCTGGATTGTCTTGATTAGGGATTTCAGAGAAACCCCTGCTTTGGTCAGCCCTGCATCCCCTTGAATCACTGTTTTCCTTCCACCCTTCACCAACTCCATCCGCAGTGTGCCCCAATTGATTTTGGTTTCCCCCAACGTCTGTAACCACTTCATCCCTAGGATGACATCCGTACTCCCCAGTTCCAGGGGAAGGAAGTCTTCCTTCACCTGTATGTCTTGAATCTTCAGCACCACTCCTTTGCAGACTCCTCTTCCCATTTCTACCTTCCCAGTGCCCATCAT
>NW_021479989.1:0-17104 GCF_001605985.2 Dendrobium catenatum | reverse complement strand
AAGTAGGTGAACCCGTCCTCCTCATAGTGTCATTCATCAACAAGTCTCCATATTTTAGGTAGAACACTTTATGCAGCAATGAGTCTTCTCTTTCACATACTTCCTTGCTATCTTAGCTTTCAATGGTCCCATATTACTCGAACAAGAGTGAAGAGATCTACCTCTTCATTTGAGCGGCAAACACTTAACATTCCAATTGACATAATGAATCCCATGTATTCCATTGGACTTGCTCCAAATAAAGTTTCTATATATCTTGTCTATCTCATTCAGCACACTCTTAGGAACTAGAGAATTGGTACAATGAAAGATAACGTAAGATAGCAAACAATTTTTGCTAACAAAATCTTACCTGCTAAGGATATCAATTTCCCTCCCCATATATTTTTCATCCTTAATTCCTTGTTAATAATAAATCAAAAGTCTTCTCCTACTAGCCTTCTCAATTATAATTTAACTCCAAGGTATGACAGTTCTTGACTGTTTTGAACCCCATAATCTTAGAGATTGACTTCTCCCTTTTCTACTAATAGTTTTACCAAATATCATACAATATTTTTTGTTATTAATTCTTTGATCAGACCATCCAAAAAATTTTCCCAAAATTTCCTTCATCTCCTTGACTGCCATCAAGTTGGCTTCCGAGAAAATGATTGCATTATATGCATACAACAAATGGGAAATTCTAGGTCCATTTGAACACAACCAAAATCCAATGGAGTCTCCTCTTTGCCAAAAAACATTGGATAACAATTAAGCACATAGAATAAATAGAAATGGGGTCAAGGGACATCCTTGTCGGAAGCAACTTCTACCAGTTATCCAATTAGAAAAATTGCCATTGACCAAGATATATAATTTAGAATCTTGGACACACTCCAAAATAATATTAGAAAATTTAGAAGGAAAATAAAAATAATCCAAAGCTTTCACCAAGATTGCCACCCCATCGAATCATAAGCCTACTCCATATCAATTTTGAAAGAAACAAAACCTTTAGACGATTGAGAATACATGAATTTATGCATTATCTCCTGTGCCATCAATATATGATCAGATAAGGTTCTTCCATTTAAGAATGTCGCATGCTTTTTAGAAATCAATTTAGGGATGATAAAAGACATCCTGTTCATAAGAACTTTTGCCACCAATTTATAAACCGTGTTACACAAGCTCAGAGGTCTGAAATTTGAAGGTGCCAATGGGTTGCTCACTTTAGGAATAAGAACAATATTTGTTTCCTTCGAATTTGAGTCCATATCAGATGACTAAAAAAAAATAGTTGATGGCATTCCACAAATTAACTTTAATTATCTACCAATAAGTTTTAATGATAGAAAATGTAATACCATCATTACCTGGAGAGATGTTATTTCCACTATTTTAGATCATTGCTTCCATATCTTCAATAGTGAATGCTTTGTTCAACATTTATCTATATCCATCAACAAGACATTTCCACGGGCTAGGCCAATTTTCAAGCATACAATCCCTGTTTTTCCATTTATCTCTGAAAAACAAAACCATAACCTCCTCTATTTGATGTTGATCCTCCACTATTTATCCATTCTCATTTTTTTTATTTTTGCAATGTATTTTGCATTCCTTCTTGCCGAAGTAATGGCTTGGAAGAATTTTGTTTCAACATCGACTCCACCTTAGCCCTTTGCCTCCACAATGTATTTTATCGAGCAAGTGTTGAGTTAAGTTCACTCACCTTTACTTTTAACAACCAACATTCTTATTCAAAAAGTCCTCCTTTGTTTGCTTCTTTTATTTGAAGCTCCTCTATTTGCTTAAATAATCAATCATTCTTTAAAAATAAGCTTTTTTTGTTTTGCTTTGATCTAATAAAATAATGCCTTTAGTGATTTTTTTTCATTTTATAATTCAAGATTTGAGAGAAGCTACCATCACTTTCTCAGCCAAAAACCTCTCATCACTGCAGCTGAAGCCTTGTTGGAAGCACAAATAAATTCAAACATGAAAACCTTCTTAGTTGACAACTGAACAATGAGATAAATCCTCCTTCTTTTATAAACATATTTTTTACCATAAATTAAAGCAGTCCTCCACTTTATTAGGAACCTCAAAATCACCAATAAAAAATTGGGAAGAAGATTCTATAATTTTAAAGCTGACAATATTAGAATTCCAAAACACAAGAATAACTCCTGACAAGCCTTCTAAAGAAACTTGAAAGAAATCCTAATCTGAACCAATTGACTGATCAACATCCCTTCTTCCAATATTTGCAATTTTGGTTTCCAATAAACCACTAAAAAAACCCCATGCTCGTTTAGTACCTCCTTCAAGTATAGAGAAGCTTTCTTCTTACTAGCTCCTCTATATTTCTAAAAAGCTATAGAAGATGTCATTGAATAAGAGGTGATAAAGTCTCCAACTTATCTTTACTATCACCATCTGCTCTCCTACTCCTAGGAGCCAAATTAATAGGACCAAGCCTTTAAGTTGTTTAGATCCTTTTCATTTAACATTAAATGAACCAACTTCCTTCATATCAACTTCAACACTATTTTCTTCCATATTATCCTTGAAATTTTCATCTACTTCTATATTTAACCCATTCAATTCTTCAGACCTCTTGGCAGTAACTTCCTTTATGAAGACAATCTCTCCTTCCTCCACCATTCCATCTAAAATATTTAACTTACTTTCATAAACAATATTAGATGTTTAGATAGTCATACAGTTAGCTTTTGTGATCTCCAAAGCTGTATTATCCAAGGCTTCCTAAATTGTTCCATTCTCAGAATCCTTCTCTAGATTTACTTTTTATGTATGAACAAAGACATCTTCCACCATTGTGATCCTCTCAGCATCAATAAAACTATGATTTAGTTTTTCAGTAACACCTTCAAAAATTTTATTAACAATTTCCACCTTATTCCATGGATTAATTTTCCTAAAAGCATAGTTTTTATTTCTTCTTTTCCCATAGCTAACTTGCATCCAAGGCCCGTAACCTTTATTTGCAACACTAGGAGCTTCAACTACCGACATATTCTTCGTTACTGAATTATCTTCCTCCATTTGCTTAAATGATCTTCCCACTTCTTTTGGAACAGTATCTTCCTCCATATTCTTCTCTAAACATTCTTTCTTCATGTGTCCAATCTTGCTACATACAAAATAAGAAATTTGGTATTCTTTCATTTTCTATTTTTTGAAAGAACTTTCTAGATCTTCCTTCCACCCATACTCCAAGAGGAAATTGAGCATCCAATTTAATACAGACATAAATCCTCCCAAACTCCCTCCTTCCTCATTAAAACATATTACCATCAATCATGCAAGGTTTCCCGACCATATACGTAATTCTGTAAATGTTGATTTGATCCCAACATTGTTAAGGAACATAAGGCATCGTAATCTAGAAAGGAGAAGTCCAACCTTTTAAGGATGTGGGAGAGAAATTTGGCAACCACCTATCCATCCCAATGATCTTCCCATTAACAAACCAAGGTCCATTTAAGAAGACTTCTCTATTGTATCTTTGTCATAGAATGAACAAAGAACCCAATCCAATCCGAGCATTGTGAAATGAAATTTGCCAAAAGAAGCCCATTGGATCCTTAACTCAGTGCTTACTATAGGAAGTGGAACATTACCTCCAAATACTTTAATCACTAATGAGTTTTGAAGTTTTCTATTATTCTCCAACGCATTATCCATATGAAATTTAACAGAAGTTTAATTTTTCGATAAATAGTCTCCCAGTGCCCGATTTAAAACCTTTATGTTTTCCTTCGTGCTCCAAGCATTTTGCTGATTAGAAGTAGATGGTCTTGCTGTAACATCATTCTGGACTACAGAAAACATCCCTGATTCACTAGGATTACATTCCCGAACTTTCACCAAATCATATTTATTCAAATTCTCATTTACTTTTCCCCCATCAATAGCTTTATTCATTATATTCACCTAATTTTTCTCGGTTACTTCATCACCTTCAAGGATCAATCCATTTGTTTCAGCATGAAATTTCACTATTTCAGAACCTTTCTCCATCTTTAAATTATTCTCTATCATTTTTATAGAAAATAACTTTGACGATGAAGAAGCATTAGCATTTGTGATGGAATCCACAATCCTTCATGGCATTTTCCCTATTTTAAACTGAAACTTAGCAGTATCTTCAACAACCACACTTTTTCCTTTGCCAATGAATTTGATATCTTTTTTAGCTGATAGTAATCCTCCTTCATTAATAACAAAAGGCATTCTCGATCTAACTTAGGTCTTGTTCCTTGAGCGAAACCAGGTAATCCATCTCCAAATGCTAGAGGAGATGATGAAAATGCCATAATTGGAACATGAGAGTTCCCTACAGCAACTCGATGAGCATCTAATAGACCACCAACCATAAATGGACAATGACCCTCCATCACCATCAACCTCATCGAAATAATTAAAAAATTGAATTTAAAAAAAACCAATGCAAATTCTTTCTTTTTTCTCAGACTTGGTCTCTCTAGCTTTCTCTCTCAATAGTCTTCATACCAATTATTGCATATTCTCAAGGATCCCATTTTTTAGTGATCTATGTAAGTTATCCATAAAATAAAAACTTAAATCATTTTATTCAATTTTAGCAGTAATCTTAGCATCAAATGAAATAAGTAAACATCTCAAAATTTTGTTAACTTTCTCATTGTTTGTTGGCCCTCTTCCTAAGACATGTAGGGGAGGTGACTATTTGTGTAAACCTAGTTTACATTTCATATATTGACTCACTAGGTTTCATGCAAAAAATTTCATAATCATGAAGTAAAATATTTCACCTAGATAGCTTAACTTCACTTGTGCCTTCATAAGTAATACATAATCTATCTAAAATTTTTTAAACAAATGCACATGTTAAAATATGCATATAATCTTCTGATTTTAGTGCACAGGAAAAATAGTTAAAATATTTTGTATTAAGTTATGTTAGATCTCTATCATCAAAAGTCCATTCAAAAGAAGTAAGTTTAGTTTTTATACCATTAATCTCACATGTTAGTATAGAATAACCTTCTTTTATAAGCATCCACCTGTGCTAATTTATAGATTGCAAAAAGGTGGACATGCAAGTATTCCAAAAATTAAATGGTATATTATCAAATAAGGGTGGTCGGTAATAGAATATCCTTCTACCATGTTCTAGTTGCAAAAGTTAGCCATGGATCTTTAATTCAAAGTTTTCTAAAACTTGATATTTTGAATCCCACTCTGATACCACTAGAAAATCTGTTAGGGTTATCAATCCCTTAAGAACTAGCTCAAGGCTAACCAAGAGGGGTGGGATCAATTTGTGTTTTAAGAAAATTAACTTAAATAATAAGGAAAATCTTTTTCAGATTTTAGATATTTTTTAAAAAATTACTTTTATCCTTAGGTGGGAGCAGAATAATTTCACAGAAATAGAATTATGATATTTCAACCACACAAATAATCAAGAGTAAAAAATATTAAAAAAGGTGCAGGAATAAAATAGAAATAATATACCAAATTTTTATAGTGGTTCGGTCAACTTGACCTACATCCACTCCTCAGAGCATCCCCTTTAGGTATTGCACTAAAACTATAGTGTCTTTTCTTTTGCTCCCTCCCATAGCAAGGCGAAGAAGCCCTTATAAAATCTTTTTCACGCACTCCAGTGAGGCAGAAAACCTAGAGTCATTTTTCTTCCTCATGAAGTAAGTAGAGAAACCCAATTTCTTTTTCTTCATCCTGAAGCATATAGAGAACCTTGATCTAATACTGATGAAGACCTTCCCTGAGCCATTAAGGAGCCAAGGAGGATGATTAGAGAAGATGACTTCATTCCTTGCTTGGAGCAAGCTTTATGAACACCTCAAAAACTCTCTTTCATAAGATTCTCTCTCTCTCTCTCTTTCTAAAGCTCACTTTCTCCTTCTTTAAGCTCTCTTGGGTTAGAACAACAACAAAAGATTTTATCATCAGCAATTGAGAGATTTTAAATAAAAGGCCCTAGTTTTTAACTTACCATAAAAGATCATTCAGGATGATCGACAGTACAATTAGTTTAAATTAGCCCTTCCAACCAAAAAGATCTCGGTTTCCTATTTGATTTGTGATGAATTTTTATTAGGTTGTTAAACCTAAGCTAATGTCCTAAGGCTAACTAAGAGGGGAGGGTAAATTGGTAATTTTAAAAAATTACTCTTGGTTTTAAAAATGAAAACCCATAAAGATTCATAGCAAGTTGATTGATAATATTTAAAAACATAATTTTCAGCCACAGAATAAAAACTTGCAGTAAATAAAATGAAGAAATTTAAAGGATACAAAGATTTATAGTGGTTCGGTTAAACATGACCAATATCTACTCCCTGAAGGCTGCCTCTTCAGGTATTGCACTATTACCAAAAGTGTCTCACCTTTTGCCCCCACAGCAAGGAGGAGAAGCCTTTATAAAAATCCCTTCCACCAATCCCCAATATGGCAGAGAACCATCTTCCATTCAAACTATCCAAGTGTCCACAAAGAACCATCATCCTTTCACACTTTCTAAGTGTCGGCAGAGAACCATCGGCTTTTCACACTCTCCAAGTGTTAGCAGAGAACCGTCATCCTTTCGCACCCTCCAGGTGTTAGTACAGAACTGGATCTTCTTTAAAGATCTTCTCACAAGAAATTTAGAAAGATAAGAGGAAGACAGAAAAATAGAAATCATACAGAGATCTTTACCTTTGTGTAACCTTGTGAACCCTTCACACTCCACTAGCAAGAAATATCTCTATAAAATTCTCTCACACTCTCTCTTTCTATTGCCCTTAAAAAACCACAATGATAAGATTTTTTCACGACAGTTTTTAATGGACCTTTTATACAAAAGACATAAAAAACCATCCAGAAAATTGAAGTTTTTAATTTTGAGCGTATACAATTACACAGTACTATTAGATTTTGTAAGTACAAACAGTTTAAATACTATTATGTATTAATATATTATGAATCAGTATGAAATCATTTCATACTCGATCATTATCTGCTATGAACCATGTTTATCTGGGATGAATAGTATGAAAATTTTCAAAATTAATTTTGATAAAAAGAAAACCCTATATTTCATAATCTATATGGTGTACGTATGATGACATCATAATCTGGTATGAGCGGTTATAAAAATTTCAAAATTCATATGAACAAAACTTTGGGACAAAATGGGACCTCCCATTTTCATACTTTGGAGGGCATGTATGAACTGGGTTCGTACAGTATGATCCATACTTAAAAAAATATTTTTAAGCAAGAACAGACCTGTCAATTTTGTATTCGTTAAAGAATGTACAAACTGTGATCATCTCGAACGATCCATACTTAGAAAAAAATATTTTTGAGTGAACAAGGAGCCATCCATTTTGAACTCTGGAAGGCATGTACGAACTAGGTTCATATAGTATGATATATAATTGGAAAAATTTTCATTTATGTTCGTTCGACTGCTCGTCGGGAAAAAAAATAATTGATCCGATCGTTCCGTATGAACAGATATCGTATAGTATGATTAGTTTAAAAAATGTGAATTTTAAACTCTCTCCCAGTGTGTGTGCTCAATTACTCAATTATAATCACACTCTCTCAGACACAATAAAATGAAAAATATATACTTCAATTACAACAAACTCTAAATTGATATTGATTTAAAGTTTTCAACAATCTGGAGTATGATTTCTCTGAAATATTAGTAAACATAAAAGCAAAACAATTCTTCCAAAATATGTTGGAAGAAATAATAATCAAAATAATAAAATTTGAAATCATAAAAAACATATAAGTTGTAAGAATATCAAACATGCAAAAATTAACTAGTAACTATCTCAACAATATCCTCCTTTTTTATAATGGCAAAACAATTATTATTTGAATAAAATTGAAAACCCTAAATTTCTTCTTAAATCCCCCTAAATGAATATACATATGAATATAATGGAATTTCTATTAAGAACAAATCAATTTTTTTAATTTTTTTATAAACTCACACAAAAGAACACTAACAAACTAAATAATCAAATGCTAAACTCAAATGCAAATATTAATAGCAAACATCAAAAGTAAATAATATTCCTCCCCCTTTTTGACAACAACAAAAAAAGGAAGAAGGAAAAGTTAACATGAAAGAAGTCATATGAGAAACCTTTAATAATTGATATTGGAAGAGATTTAATTATAATTGCAATAACAAGATTAATGTCCACTAGATAAACATAAATATTCAAAATATTTAAATTAAAATATAACATAGGCAAGAAAAATATATCAAGGTCATTAAACATTCTAGATAATTAGATATGGAGAATTATTATAAAAGTGATAAAATGAAGATTAATTAAAGTCAATTACCAATACAAAATATAATTTAACATTAGGTTGAATTTAATTTGAATATTAAAAGATAGATAAAAAAAACATTATAAATACACTTATTTGGCGACATTGTGCATCTTTTCAAATATTTGTGACACACTTTGTGCATCTTTTTGTATTTGGACTAATTTTGTGCCTCTTTTTAATTTGCGAACTATTATGCATTCTTTCAATTTTTTGCTCGCTTGTGCATTTCTCTCTTTTTTTAATTGATCATAACAAAATTAATAATCTAAAAATTGAAACTTCTCTAAGTATAAAGTTAATTATATAGAAAAGATAATTCAAAAATAATAAAACATCAAAATTGTAATAATACTATTAAAAAATTATGCATGCCTAAAAAGAACATGAGATTGATAGCCTTAACTTTATCGAGTAATAAATTAACTTATATTTTTGAAAAATTAGATTCATAATGAAATTAATTTTTGTATTTTTGTTCATATTATAACACTTTCCCCACGTAGTGGGATAAAGGCTTGATGTTGTTGTTGTTGTTGTTCATATTATAACACTTTTTAGATCAATTAAGTTAAGATTATCGTATAGGCAAACTAATATTTCAAACAAAAAACAAAATCAACTAAACAAAACAAGACATTTTTTTGTTGATATTAATATGAAGGTCTAATACAATAAAGTACATCTGATATCAATATCATATATCTCAAAATAAGATAACATAACAATATCAAAGATCTAAAATAAGATAAGTACACATAACATTGAAAATATCATAAAGATAAACACATCTAAAATAACTAACAAAGACAACATTCAAGAAGTGTTAAGGTAGAGAATAGTTGCTATTTGCATGCTTTACTATTTTGCAACTTATGAAGTTTTGATGATTCCAAACATTATTGTTCAAATGGTGTAGTTATCTCCTAACATTTTTAGAAGAATTGTATTTGCTCTTGTGTGTACTGACATTTCAGGAAAAACGAACTCCAGACTATGAAGACTTCAAATTAAATTCAGTATGAGATGCTTTGTAAAATTTGATGCTTGCCACTTTACTTAGAAATCAAATTAAAAGGAGTGATTGTATTTTGAGTGATATAAAAACATACACACACACACATAAGAGAATGATATAAAATTTTATCACTGATCGTACGGACGATATATCGTTTATCCAGACGATTCAGACAGTTATCTCCTATAGAGCACATGGCAATAGGAACTTGCTTGAAAAAATTTTTTGAGTCCTATTCGTCCAAGGCGAGAATTAATTAATCGTCAGAGATTGTTTCACTGTAGTTTTCGTCCAGAAAAATTAAATTATTCGTCATGGCAAATTGGTCTCTTAGAAATTTTCATACAGACGAATCAATAATCCGTCCAGGACGATCTGGTCTCTGCGAGAATTTTAGTCACAACGAAATTAAATTATCGTCCGTGGCGATTGGTCCTCGAAAATTTTCATCAACGAAGTAAGAATTGTCCAGGATGATCGTTCTCTGTAAAAAATTTTGTCCAGACAACATATTCCTCCAAAAGAATTAACCGACTTAGAACAGTTTTCAGCAGTTTCTAGAACCGACCTTAATAACACGTTCGTACTGGACGAACCTACGTTCGTACAGGATGATCAGCTGTACGAAGACATTTCATACACTATTCAATATAGGGTCATTTCAGATCGTTTAAGTAAAATCGTCCAGGATATCCACGATTCGTACGGGATGATCCACTGCATACAGAATTGAATACTTACAAGTGTTTGGGGCAATTTTCTTGAATTTTATATATATGAGTCCAAATTAGACTGCACCCACTCTTTTTGTCATTTGATCTTCGTGCCTCTTGAGAGAATAGCAAGGAAGAAGTGCAAAGAAGCATTCAAGGGAGGATTCTCAACCACTGGAGCGAAAGGCTTCACTGGATTTCAAGAGTAAAGTCTTTATTTGTGAATTGGGATTACTTTACTCACTTTTCCTTCTTCCTAGATTCTTATGAGAAGACTGTCAAGGAGATCGGTCTCTGCTTACACTTGAAGAGTGTAACAGCGAAAGGTTCTCTGCCTACACTTGGAAGTGTGAACAGCCGAAGGGTTCTCTGCCTACACTATAGAAGAATTAAAATACCGAAGGATTCCTGCCCACATAGGAAGTGTGAAAGGACGACGCGTTCTCGCCAACACGGAGATAGTGTGAAAGGATGGACTCCTGCAACAGGGGATTAGTGTGAAAGAGGACGGTTCTCTGCTAACATCACTGGGATTGTGTAAAAGGACGACGATTCTGTCGCACCAGGGAGTGGTGAAAGAGTGTGTTGTAAAGGCTTCTCCGCCTTGCTGTGGTGTAAAAGGAGAGTCACATTGGTATTAGTGCAAATACTCAGAGGTGCCTCTGTGGAGTGGATGTAGGTCTGGTTTAAGACCGAACCACTATAAATCTGGTGTATTTACTTTACTATTTTACGTTCCCGCACTTTAAATTTTTAGTTTTAAAACTCTGTGGTTGAAAATATTTTTCTACAAAATTTAAAAGAAATTTTATTTCGGTTCAAATAATTTTCAAAGGGACTTAAATTTTTAAAAACTACCAATCACCCCCCTCTTGGTACTTGGGACATTCATTAGGCTTAAACCCTAATTATTAGACTCAACAAGTGTATCAGAGCTTCATTTCAAAATCATAAGTTTGAACTACTTTTTGATTAACGTAGATGGCTACTTTCTTACCGAAACACACCTGAGGGTTTCTATCACTGAGACATCCACTGTTGATCAATATTCCTTTTGATTTTTGGAAACACCATGTCTACTATCTTACAGTCATTTGATTATCGCAGTGGATGCTAGTCTAGGATTGACTACACAAACTAACTAGATTAGTTTGTGAGTTATCGTAAGAATACTTTTTGCAGATTGGACTATAGAAGAACGTGACTTAGACACATTATTATGCCAAATGTCTAAATAGTTTCTTTTGTGCTTTAAAATCTTGAAGACTACATGGGTTTCCACTTGCAAAAGCGGAAAGGAATAATGGGATAGACTTTGTATAATTATGAAGGGACAAATGAGGTTAAACAATCAAGGCTCAATATCTTGTTACATGACTATGAATTATTTCGCATGAAACCTAATGAATTTATTTCTAACATGTACACAAGATTTACACAAATTGTCACTTCTTTGCATGCACTTGGTAGGGAATTAACTAATGCTGAAATGGTTAATAAGATTCTTCGTTGTTTACCTACTGCTTATGATGCAAAAATTACTGAGTAATTACAGAGTCTAAAGATTTAACATTTATTCTATTGACAAATCTCTTAGGTTCACTCATTGCTTATGAGCAAGGAGTAAGTCAAAGAAAGATTTGATGCAGGTGAACCACCAAAAGAGAGAAGAATAGCGCACTAAAAGTGGAAGAGTCAGAGAGTGAACACTCAAACCTGAGGATGAAGATGATATGCGCTGATGACTAACAATTCAGAAGCTTTTAAAGAGGAAGTAGAAGAGACGCAGCAATGGAAATAGATGCTAAGTTTTAGTAAAAATGGCAAGTTTCTAATGATGTAAATTGTTATGATGCAGGAAACAGGTCATATCAAGACTGATTGCCCAAAACTCAAAGCCACCCTGGTAAGGAGAAGATGGAGGAGAACCTATGGTAAATGAAGGCAAGAAAGTTTCAAGAGGCTTTTCTGGGCGACTCAGCTTCAAGACTCATCTGAGACGGAAAAAGAAGAAGAAGTCACCAACCTTTATTTGATGGCAGATAACTGTTGAACATTCAGATCAAGAAGAGTATGTGACTTAACCTATGATGATTTGTTTGAAGTTTCTGAAGACATGCATGATGCATATAGGAAAAATGAAAAGATGCAATGCAAGTTTAAGTTATAGATTGGAAGAGCTCAAGAAGCAACATGAAATCCTTAGGAAGATCATGCATGATAGATGACAACCACATGAAAATACTTGAAGATATGTACTTGAATAAGAATTTGAAAATCTAAAATCATCCACTGTCTGATTTTGAAAACGATTTTTAAAAATTTAAGGAATGAATCTGAGAGGAAACATATCGAATCAAATATAAAAATAGCACCATTGCAAGGATGAATTCTATTTATATAAATGACATAAGAGCTCGTAGATATAGTAACCCCCCAAAATGATGATTTTACAAATTTAATATATATTATCCTAATATGATAATCTCTTAAAGAAGACAACTCAAATGAAGAAAACTTAGGATATTTTTCCTAATGTAAATGTAATAAATTGGTGGATTTTTTGGTACAATATAGCTCACAGCCGTGTACTTTGAAGATGAAAATCTTATGGTGTGACCTTAAGATGCCAAAACTAGATATAAATACATGCTATCTGATTATAAATTGCTAAAAGGTGAACCCAAACTTGTTTGGGTGTCCCAGGTCTAACATTTAGATATTTTTGCAGGATTGCTCTCACACAAGACCTCGTGGAGCATATGGTACCTGGGGTAGCGGATGTTCAAAGCATAGACTGGAGTATAGCATCACAATTCATATCGCTGGAAAGCCAGGAATGGGAGCAAGGTTAACACTTGGAGATAATACCACAAAGAAAGTGGTTGGATTCTGGTATCAGATTGGTAATTCAAAAACTTTTTTATTGACAATGTGTTGTTTTGGTTGAAGGCTTAAAGCATAATTGTAAGTATAACAGTCAGCTATGTGACAAGTGATATAATGTGAAGCATTTTTACCTACTAGTTTGCATATTAAGCTCTAATAGGGAATGAAGTTTTAAAGGAAAAAGCGAAACAATGTTTACATAGCATGATTTGAATTCATTTCATACCTATTTGCTTTCTGTTTGAAAACTTGTTTCTGATGAATCTTTTGCTTTTGGCAAGGGAGACTTTGTCATTCTAGTATGAAAAATCTAGGAGAATTACCAAAAGAATTTAGTAAGTGGTAACAAAACAGACTTTACTAAGGACCACCTTGGTGATGCATGTCAATTAGGAAACAAGTGAATCCCTTATTAAGTCATATCATGATCTTAGAACTAGTAAACATTGGAAATTCTCCACTGATCGACTTTTGTGACCAGTAGGAACTGTTAAGTCAGAGGGAAGGTATACGATTTTTTATTTGGATGATTCTCAAGATTCACGTGGGGTTAGATTTCTTTTCATAAAAGTGAATCATATTTGAGGAATTCAAAAATTTAACTGGATACAGAGAAAGACTAGGATGTGAATATATATCTTTACAAAGTTGATCATGGATAAGAATTTTGAAAAGAAATATTTAAAACATTTTTGTAAAGGAAAGGATGGGGGCGGGGGGGGGGGGGGGGGGGGGGGGGGGGGGGGGGGGGTGATCACTTTTTTCTGCACCTAGAACCCCTCAACAAAAGGGGTACGTTGAAAGGAAATAACGAGATACATTAAATAGAAGCCGCCAGAGTAATAAGTTGGCTAGAATACTCATCCTTTAGATATTTTTGGGCTTAGGCCAGTTAAGCACTGGCATGTTAATGTTCTGTGATGGTGAATGTGAATCGGATTTAAATAAGCACTCATCTATGATTATCCATAAAGATGGTAGACAAGACCAATTGCTCATGTGAATGCTTGTTTGGTTATGCAAGGATGTTCATTCATAATCATGAAAGCACTTAGAATTTGATTCACAATCGATGTAAGGACCATTTGTTGTTCATTATTAAGATGTTGAAATTGTTATAGATCCAAGTTTATCTTGAAAACCTTAACACATTCTCTTTGATTGACTGGTTTTAAAAATTCAAAAGTAGTGAGGAGATTGAACTCATAAGTTCTAAACTGCTTAAAATATGAAAAAGCAGAAGAAATTTTTGGAATTCAAGTAGCAAATTTGATATCAACGAACTATTGAGGAACCACTGGTATTTGGGATATCTGAATAGGAGATTTGGTAGAGATAGACTCCCAAAAATGAATATTGGGTGGAGAGGCACCATTGCCTAGAGATTGAGATTTAATCGACAAGTTGATTATGGAGACTACTAGTGAGGGTGTGTTAGAACTAGGCGTGGATTAATAAGGAAGTCAATCATCAGCCTTTATTTCAATCAATGAAACCCACTATATTGATCAGGCATTTCTGATTGAATTTTTGATATTGGCAATGCATAGAAGAGTTAAATCAATTATAAGAAATAAAGTTGAGAATTAACTACAAGACTAAAAGATCAACGTGTTGTTGAACAACAGTGGTGTTCAAAATAAAATGAATGACTCAGGAGTAGTCATTAAATAAGGCTAGATTAGTTGCTAGAGGGGTACAATCAAATGAGGAATTAATTTTGAGGAGACCCTTTGCCCGTAGCAAGCCCTGAAGCAATTAGGGTTTACTTGCCTTGCCTGTTTAAAGTTTTAAAATGTTTCAAATGGTGTCAAAGAGTCTCTTTTTTGATGGTGTTATTGAAGAAGAATATTTTGTTAAATAACCTCCAGGATTGTGAAAATTCAAGAAATACTCACAATCTGTTTTTAAGTTAATAGAGGATTATATGATTGAAACAGCCCTAGGCCCGAGTATGAAGATTGAGCACTTCCTACTTGAAAGATCTTTTGAAAAAGGAAGTGTGGATACAACTCTCTATCTCAAAGAAATTTGGAAAGAAATACTCATTGTTAATTTATGTTGGATATATTCAATCTTGGGATCTATCAATATAAAAATGCTCTGTGATGATTTTTTCTAAACAATGAAGTAGTGAATTGAAAAATGAGTCTAATGGGAGAGATTTAAATTACTTTCGTAGGTTTAGCCATATCAAGCAGACTTAGAGGAGGGACATTTCTTAGTTAAACTACAATATATTACAGGACATCCTCAAGAAAATTGAACAGGAGACAATCTGAAACCTGTTAGTACACACCAATGAGTTTCCTGTTCAGTTTGAATAAGGACCAGAGGGAAAATCTGTTGATCAAAAGAATAAGAAGGGATTAATTGGATCTTTGCTTTACTGACTGCTAAGTCGACAGATAATTATGTTTTAGTGTTTGCTTATGTGCTAGATTTCAATCAGATCCAAAAGATCACATTTACAGCAGATGAAGGAATTGTTAAGATACTTACTTAGGAAACTCAAAACTTAGGAATTTTGGATCCTAAGTTTGCGCTCTTTTGATTATGGTTATTAGGGCTGATTTGACTTTGAGCTGAGAGTTGATAGACTCTTATGGGTTGTTCTAGTTCATTATGAAATCAATAGTTTCTTGGTCAGTGACAATCGTTAGCCATATCTATGTTTCAGATGCAGAAATACATTGCTTTTCAGGAATTCGTGTGCACATACTTTGTTGTGGAAATAACTTGAATTGATTGAGATAACAGCACTATTCCTGGTACATAACGTCTATGCAATTCCAATCTATTCCCTGAACAATATCATGTTAAGGCTATTCTAGGATGCATGTCCAAGGTAGAAAATAAATCACGTCTTCACTAATCTAACTTAGAACAACATTACAAAGACTCTGGATTAGGATATGTGGTAAATACCTTAAATAACATTGTTGAGGAAACCTAGGACTACGAATTTTAGGGTACATTTGAGTTGTCGGTGCATTTGCAATTCAAATTTTATTTCAGAAACACTGACAATACTCATCATAGACATTGTTTCCAATTGGAGTTGAACTCACCTTTTACGTAAACCAAACTGAATTTAAAAACTTAGCCTTGTATTTAAGTACTAGACAGTTTTATGAATTGAATGTAACAACATTCTGAAATTGGTTTAGTTTGTTTTGAATGTAATTTTGTTTTTTGAGAAGATTTGTGTTTTGGGTCTATGTTTTGTTTTTAATATTTTTGTGTTTTTGAATGTTTAGTTTGAATTTTTCTTATGAATTAAATTCAAAATTCAAAAATTGGAGGAAATCGTCCTGGGAATCGAATTTTTGTTCTCAGTACTAGACGAGTGTAGAAAAAGAAGCTGGTGTTGCGTGATTTTTTCCATTTTGGAGAGAGTTTTTATTAGATCGTTCTGTTACGATCTGACGATCGGATTCAGGACAAATTTTTTTTCTCTAAACGTTCGGACGATTGAATGCGCGGTTGAGGGATAAGACACGTTTGTTAAATATGGATTTCGCTTTGTACGAATTTTTGGTTCGTCCAGACGAAAACAGATGATGTTCAATTGTAGAGGGACGAATTTGCATTTAGAACATTAAAATCAAGTTTTATGTTGTTGTTGTTCAGTTTTTACCTGTTAATGTTTGAGTTATTACTTGTTTGTTTTTACTTTTAAGTTCAGTGTATTTATCTTATTTTTGTTTTTAAGATATTATGAAATGTGTAACCTTCATAATATCAATGCATGTTGTACTTGTTTCAAAATTTGGATTTGTTTTGAACATGTGTTAATTTTTATGAAATTTCATTATAGTTAATTATTTAATGCTTCACAGTGCTTAAATTAGATTTGTAATTTTGAGAATTTATCAACATTAGAAATCTAGTCTTTCTAAAATTTTAAAAAGTTGTTTATAACTTGTTGTAATTAGAACTTTTAAATTCATGTCTATTTTTAGACTACATAAAAGTTAATAGTTATTATTTGCAATCTTTATGAGGTTTCTTTATTTTGTATTTGTTTGCTCAAGTAATCAATTTCATGCACTTAGAAATAGTTGATAATTTTTAGATTATTGATTTTGGAAAAGAATGTCACAACTTACTCTTGAATTGT
>NW_021479988.1:0-362 GCF_001605985.2 Dendrobium catenatum | reverse complement strand
TGCTGCTTATCCCCGGTGGTGGATAGCTGTAAAAGCTCCATACAGTACTGATATGTGATCTCGACGGGGCGTCGATTCACATAGGAGGTCAGGGCTGTGAAAGTGGGATTTATGCGAAGATTCGCATAAAATTCTAGCAGGAGTTCAGAAGAAAAAGGGACAGTACGGGTGAGTATGAAATAAAGAGAGGTGTGGGCAAAGAGATCCATTACCGGATACGAGAGGTATGCAGGATTGATTGTTCGGGAAAGGGTAATGCCATATTCTTTATAGCGACGGTAGGCAGCCTGATCCTCTGCCTCCCTGAATCGAGGGTCAAGAGTGCCCCTCGAGGAACTCCCAGAAGCCTGTCAAACTCGTTT
>NW_021479987.1:0-209 GCF_001605985.2 Dendrobium catenatum | reverse complement strand
AAAAAGTGATAATATTGCCTTGGTTATCACACAAGCAAAAAAAATGAAATTTGCTCGGGTAATAGGCAAAGACGTGTAAATCAAGATGGCCTGGAAATTGAGTTACATGAATAATGAGAAATCACACATGGAGGTCTTTCTATGTTTCTTTTATATTATTTTAATTTAATCTAATGGTAAAAATTAAATTAAATGATAATATATATATA
>NW_021479986.1:0-2127 GCF_001605985.2 Dendrobium catenatum | reverse complement strand
AAATTTCTACTTGATGTTGAATTTCCTCCTCTCGCTAAATTTTTGCCTTGCAGGACTTTCATTGAACGTTTGCTCGTCGACGAACTTTCATCGGTCTTCTGCCCAAGGCCGTACTTCTACCCGACGTCGGATTTCTCCTTGTAGTCGAACTTCTGCTCGTCAGCAGACTTCCACTCGTCGTCAGACTTCTGCTCATCAATGAATTCTCGTCGATCTTCTACCCGACGTTGAACTTCTACCCAACATCAGACTTCTGCTCGTCAGCGGACTTCTACCCTACGTCGGACTTCTGCTCGTCAGCAGACTTCCACTCGTCGTCAGACTTCTGCTCGTCGACGAATTCTCGTCGGTCTTCTACCCGACGTTGAACTTCTACCCAACATCAAACTTCTGCTAGTCAGTGGACTTCAACCCGACGTCGGACTTCTGCTCGTCAGCGGACTTCTACTCGACGTCAAGACAAATTTTTGTCAGTCTTCTACCCGACGTTGAACTTCTACCCCACCTCGGACTACTGCTCGTCAACGGACTTCTAGTCAACGTCAGACTTCTGCTCATCGACAAATTTTCGTCGGTCTTCTACCCGACGTTGAACTTCTACCCAACGTCGAACTTCTACTCGTCAGCTGACTTCTACCCGACGTCGGACTTCTGCTCGTTTGCGGACTTCTACTCATCGTCAGACTCCAGCTCGTCGATGAATTTTCGTCGGTCTTCTACCCGACATTGAACTTCTACTTGACGTCGGACTTCTGCTTGTCAGCGGACTTCTACTCGTCATCAGACTCCTGCTCGTCGACGAATTTTCGTCGGTCTTCTACCCGACATTGAACTTCTACTCGACGTCGGACTTCTGCTCGTCAGCGGACTTCTGCTCGTCGTCAGACTCCTGCTCGTTGACAAATTTTCGTCGGTCTTCTACCCGACGTTGAACTTCTACCCGAAGTCGTACTTCTCCTTGTCGTCAGACTTCTTCTCGTCAGCGGACTTCTACTCGACGTCAGACTTCTGCTCGTCGACAAATTTTCGTAGGTCTTCTACCCGACGTTGAACTTCTACCCGACGTCGGACTTCTACTCGTCAGCGGACTTCTACCCGACGTTAGACTTCTGCTCGTCAGCGGACTTCTACTCGTCGTCAGACTCCGGCTCATCGATGAATTTTCGTCGGTCTTCTACTCGACATTGAACTTCTACTCGACCTCGGACTTCTGCTCGTCAGCGAACTTCTACTCGTCGCCAGACTCCTGCTCGTCAACAAATTTTTGTCAGTCTTCTACCCGACATTGAACTTCTACTCGACGTCGGACTTCTGCTCGTCAGCGGACTTCTGCTCGTCGTCAGACTCCTGCTCGTCGATGAATTTTTGTCGGTCTTCTACCCGACGTTGAACTTCTACCTGAAGTCGTACTTCTCCTTGTCGTCGGACTTCTGCTCGTCAGTGGACTTCTACTCGTTGTCAGACTCCTGCTCGTCGATGAATTTTTGTCGCTCTTCTACCCGTCATTGAACTTCTACCCAAAGTCGTACTTCTCCTTGTCGTCGGACTTCTGCTCGTCAGCGGACTTCTACTCGTCGTCAGACTCCTGCTCGTAAATGAATTTTCGTCGGTCTTCTACCCGACGTTGAACCTCTACCCGAAGTCGTACTTCTCCTTGTCGTCAGACTTCTGTTCGTTAGCGGACTTCTACTCGTCGTCAGACTCCTGCTCGTCGATAAATTTTCATCGGTCTTCTACCCGACGTTTAACTTCTACCCGATGTCGTACTTCTCCTTGTCTTCGGACTTCTGCTCGTCAGCAGACTACTACTCGTCATCGGCTTCTCGCAACGCACTCTCGAACTCTCTCCTTTGGCTCCACACTCGATCGTTTACTGCTAATGGACTTCAACTCGATCGTCCATCGCCAGCAAACTTCCGCTCAAATGGCATTCAAATCCTGTAACTCCTGCGCGCGAGGAGGGGCGCTAATTCTAGAAGGGGAAATTTTCCGCTCGCAAATAGCGGAAGCCTCAGCCGCTAGAGAGCCGTGGGGGGAGGAGAAGAAATCCCGTAACTCCTGTGCGCGAGGTGGGGCGCTAATTCGAGCAGGGGAAATTTCCCGCTCGCAAATAGCGAAAGCCTCAAC
>NW_021479985.1:0-1020 GCF_001605985.2 Dendrobium catenatum | reverse complement strand
ATACCTACTTGGAAATGTTGGAGTTGCTCCATCAACAAATAACATTAGAGAGAGTCGCATTAGATGTTTTGGTCATATAGAGCATCAGCCTTTTTGATGACAATATTAGTAGAGCATATGTATTAGATCTAGATTATGTTAAGCAAGATAGCGATAGACCTAAAAGGCTAAAATACTTAGTTAAAAAGTACTAAAAATAATTATTTTAAAATTAAATTTAAATAAGAATTTGAATTTTAATGAAGAAAATTAATAACTATAGCCATCCCCATGTAGTTGGATTAGGGTCTGTTGTTGTTATTGTAAGGAATATTTGATAATTAAGTATGTTAGTTTTTTAGTTATAGGCAAATTATTCTTTGAAATTTCAAATCATGCACTTCCAAGCATGGCATCATACATGATGAGTTTGAGGTTATCATCTGAACACAAAGTTTTATGGCCTTCATCCTTTTTAATGTTGAGAGTGGAGGCTATGTAAAGATTTTAAAAGTGACATGTTCCATAAAATTGACCAAAATTCAAAACTCTCAATTGAACATATGTATTGATTCTCTTGATCATAGTTGTTTCTTCAGCATGTTAGCGTGTTAATGATGTTAGAATAAAGTGGTCTTAGACTCGGTAGATTGGTCACGTTGAAACACTCGATTTGATTATAAGAATGTCAAATTTGAAGCTCATTTGGTCCCACAATTAATGTGTCAAACTTTCTGATTATATTCAAGCTTTTGATATGGGATCATTTGTATTTAGATCATACCAATTTTGATATCGTTGGGCTCATCTCGTCGAGTCGTTCAATTTAGCTACAAGTTTGTTAAAATTGGAGTTCAAATGATCTTGAATTTAATTTCAAAGTTTTTCAATTCCAACATACATCGAGATTCATGCCCAATCAAGATGATTTTCAATGATGTATCATTACTAATATTAATATTTCATTTAAAAACCTATAATTAATTTTAGAAAAAAGAAAATCAAAATTAAAAAAAAAAAAAAGAATAACATATCGTCTTG
>NW_021479984.1:0-281 GCF_001605985.2 Dendrobium catenatum | reverse complement strand
AGTCCGAGGTGTGCGATGCTTCAGCTGGATTTACGGGGTTTTGGCAGAGCTGGCAGCGATACGAGGTTTTCCAGGATTTCTTGCGGGATTCGTGGGATGAGCGGCCAGCTTTGTAGAACAGGTATGTGAAAATTTTGGTTGTCTTTTGGATAATGCATAGAGGTCAACACCCACCACAATAGAAAGCCGACGCCTCCAAGGTCCCTGCCTGATTCATCTAACTGACCTTTAGGTATATATCTTGTTTGTTTTTATTAGTAATTGTAATTATTATTATTATT
>NW_021479983.1:0-2900 GCF_001605985.2 Dendrobium catenatum | reverse complement strand
AAAATCCTCTTAACTGATTCCCTCTTAAATGGATATGATTTTGCCAATCTCTCTCTAAAAGAGACAAAGTTAGGGTCTATGGTGTACTGAGGAGTGACCTGAAAGGGCTGTCTCTGAGCTGGCTGTGGTGGCGGTGGTGGAGGAACACTGGGCTAACTAGCCATTGGCCTTTTTCCCTTGTCGAGTGCCAACACTACTGCCTTTTTCTCAAAAGTCTTAGCCAATCTAGGACCTTTCTTGTCTTTAGATTGCTCTCGTAGAAATGGCATCTTATGAGCCTCTTCTTGCAAATTGCTAGCCTCATTAAGAAGTTTTTCAAAAGTTTTAATGGTGAAACCCTTCAGGAGAAATGCAACAGGGCCGTAGATATTCTTAAGGAGAATCTCCACCGCATATTGCTCTTGCAACTGGGGTTCACACTTCATCGAGAGGTTTCGCCACCTCAAGATGTACTCAACCAGAGACTCTCCTGGCTTTTGTTTCTCAACAATAAGATCGCCCACGGTAGTTTGTTGTTGCGCTCCAGAATATCTTTTAAGGAAAAGGTTTTCTAGATCGCTAAAGGTTTTTACTGAACCATTGGGCAGATCGGCGTTCCACTCAAAAGCGATTCCGGATAGACTACTTACAAATTGGTGAAATAGTAGAGCATCCGACCCTTCCGCATTGCAACAACTTGCTCTGAAGTGGGCCAGATGCTGTCTCGGGTTTTCTATTCCAGTGAAAATTTTAAAAGTTGGTGGCACAAAGCCTTTTGGGTAAGGAACTGAATCATATTCTTTGGGGTAGGGTGTACCCTTTGGAATAGATGTGGTTCCTTGCGAAAAGGCTAAGGCCTCCCTTACCTGGTCCTCAATCAGTTGCTTAATATCCTTCTGAGGTAGAGTTGGAGGGACAGGGGGAACTGTATGTACTGCTGGAGATGCCTCTGGTAGGCAAGGAGGGATCACTGGTGTTGACTCGGGAGGCTTGGGACCAGACTCTATCTTTCTAACCCTTTCAACAATCTATCGAGCCGTTTGTTGAATCTTAAGTGAATCCTGCTCTGACTTATCAAATCTTTCTTGCATTTCTTTGACTTGTGACATCATAGTTGTCAACTGATTCTCCAAATCTTTAATATGCTCCTCACCCTTAGCCCTTACGGACTCATCTGAATCGGACCCAGCAACATGTGGATCATCATCTCTAGCAAGTCGGCGCCTACCAGGTTCGGCCTTCTTGTTGGACCCTCTAGTTTCGACCATGGAGACGCTACCAACACAATCAACTTCCTCTCCAAGGAGGTCATCCAGGTCTGGGTCAAAAGAAGCCATTCCCACTTTATTTAACAGAATATTTCTTATTTCTTGAACTACCTCCTCGACCGTTCTATCCCCAATTGACTTAGGATCAAGGGGTAAGTATCCTTTATACTTAGCCATATCCAATAATTCTTCAGAATCCAGGAGGGCAATGATTTATGTAAGTTTTGGGTTAGGATCTGATTGAGACTCTGTAACTAGCTCTTCTTCTATCTCAAGATCTAGGTCACTTCCTTCCCTCTCGACTGTCCCAAGATCGGTAGTCGAAAAAGTGGCATTCTCTACAGGGAGAGGGGCACATACCTCATGAGGTGAAGCAGGAGCTTGTAGAGAAATAGCTCCTACATCAGGTAAGGTAAGATCCTCAGACTCCTGTGTAGGAAGCCTAGGAATGACACATAAATCTATGCTACCAACAACCGGATCATCAACAAGAATCATAACTGAATCAGGAACTGGACTGGCTGCAAGTAGACTATCTACTGCCACAACTAGAGAACTAGGTTGAACATCCATCGACTCAATCAAGACTGGAGGAGGTTTAACTGGGACTCATTAGAGTTGGAGAATGAACTTTGGGGTTCTTGGAGGCGGTGCTAAATTCTCCAACTTAGTCCTTTTTGGGACAAACTTCTTCTTAGGGGATTTGGGCCTCTTGCCCTTGATATCCAGATGTTTTGGAGTTTCATTCCCCTTTTGTTTGATAACTACTGAGGCCAACCTTACAGCTTTGGAAGGGGGTACCGGGGGTCTACCAACATAATGGAGGCCTCTCTCGGACCCAGTCAACACAATATCCTCCGTCTTGGAAGAAGGAGGGTGTGGCGCCCAGTGGTATCCATCAACTAGTACTGAAGTGGCGGGCTGTCAGACATACTTCTTATTTCTCCTAACAGGTTGTGGAGTCAAATTATTCACCTCAGATGCCTCTTCTTTTAACATTTCTTTTTGGAAGCGATGAGAGATCACTCCCTTCAACTGATTCATGTACTGCTCCTTTGTTTGCCCAGATTGTGCAGCACAAGTATGAATTATGTTTCTCAAAGCCCTTGTTTTCTTCAGATGCTTTTCCTTTGGAGTCTTTTTAGTTGAGTAGTCGACTGGGCATGGTGGGAAACGGGCTATCCTCTCCTCCCCTTGAGCAGAAGCTAAGGGGTAAAAGCGGCTCCCTTTCAGAAGGGGAGAGGAAGCAGGAATAGGTAGCTCCTCATCAGCCTCAGGCTCTACTTGGGCTAAAGTCTTAAAAGGCACAATTGTCTTTGCCTTAGAGATCTTCTTTCTAAGTCTCCTCAAATAGTTATTCTTTTGATTCTTAGAGAAAAGTTAAGTCCAGAACTAGATCCTTCCTCAAAAATAGATTTGACTTCAGTGGGAGGCTCAACAAGTAGCTCAGACTGTTTCTGGTCATCACTAATTACTGACAAGGTAGGTGCAGATCCCACAATCAACTCAACCAGTGGGGGAACTTTCTTACTAGCATCCAAACTAACAATCTGGTGTCCATCCATAGAGAGCTCAAGGGTACTAAATCTCATTCCAAAGATGATAGTGCTCCCTTGGTGATTAACAGTTGAGGACAACTCTCGGTCGAAAGAG
>NW_021479982.1:0-336 GCF_001605985.2 Dendrobium catenatum | reverse complement strand
TGCCATTTTTGAACCCAGATCAAATTAAACCCAATTTCCACTTGCATTGGGTGGACCAGACCCATACCCATCTCGCAAATCAATCCCATGGTCTGGCCTAATCTGGGTTGAGCCCAATTTGACCCAAACCGAGCAGGTTTGGGTCCAACCGAGCCACCCGATCGAATTGAACCTCCTAGGACCCAATAGAGCTCACTCCTGAGTCCAGCGTGTCCCCATCTGCCTTTCTAGTTCAACCCAACCCAAACTCTGGCCAGCCGCAACCAGAACCAATGGAGAACAAGCTCTGGTGGTCCCCCCCCCATTTGATCCTGACCCAAAGCCTTCCAAAGGCTG
>NW_021479981.1:0-294 GCF_001605985.2 Dendrobium catenatum | reverse complement strand
CTCTTAAAAATATGAATCAATTAAAAAAAATTAAAAATTCAGATCTTCGAGAAAAAAGGATATTTAAAATTCTACAATTCATAGGGATTATGTAGCAAAAGGAGGAAGAATTGCATCATGTTGCTACTAAAAATTAATTGGTAAACAACTTTATAACCCTTAGTTATGACACCTTCAATACACTTTGGACTAACTAGGTGTCATCGATATGAATACTAAAAGAAAATGGGGTAAGATATTATTAAAACTAGTTAGTTTTTTTAATTATTTAATTATTTATAATTATTTGTATAT
>NW_021479980.1:0-356 GCF_001605985.2 Dendrobium catenatum | reverse complement strand
AGAAAACCTTCAAAAGAAAAACAACAGAATCCAAAAGAAAAAACTACGAAGAAAATGTAAATACCTATATGAGTAAAGATAAGCTCATCATTGATCGGCCAAATCAGGATAGGTAATAAACCAAAATAGGTGTAAACAACAATGCCCCTAGAACGTTGATGAAGGTTCGTTCTCGAAGTAATGGAGGCACCCAACAAAAAACAAAACAAAGTATTAGCAGCCCATATATAAAAGATATGAATAAGAGAACACCAGGAAAACACACCCAACAGAACTATCAAATCTTGGGCTACCCTGAACATGGAAACCAAACTAGCAAGCACCAGCCAAACTAAAATAACTAGCATGAGGATACA